>NC_045168.1:3086857-3094357 GCF_900700415.2 Clupea harengus
ATATGGTGACAATTTTGGCATCCCTCCATTGCTGTGGGATGTTTTCATCAGCCCATACTTTAGTGATGTGTTGATGTAGCGCTCTTGTACAGAGGTAACCACCCTGTTTAAGCAGTTCCGCAGGGATATTGTCCATGCCAGGGGAATTGTTGTTCTTCAGAGAGCGGACGGCTGACAGAACCTCCAGGAAGGTCGGGGGTTGGTTAAGGATGTCAATCTGTGGAAGTTCAGGCAGTTGATCCAGGATGGTGTAGTCTGCTTCAGAGTCCTGATTAAGCAGGGTATTAAAATGTTCAGCCCACCATCTCCAGTACACTGCTCTGGTCTTTTAGGACTCTGAGCCCATCTGCGGTTTTAAGGGGAGTGATGCAGTGGTTTGTTGGGCCGTAGATAGATTTGACTGCATTGTAAAAGTTATGCATATCATTTCTATCAGCGAAAGACTGGATTTCCTGTGCCTTCTCTGTCCACCACTTGTTTTGCATTGACCGTAGGGTCTTTTGCACTTCACGCCTCGCCCTCTGCCATTGCTGTCTGGCGGTGCTCGATGAGGGGTTTTTCAGGGTTGCCTGGTGTGCTTTGTGCATGGCGTTCAGTGAGTTACGGATGGTGTCCGAGTTATTGTCAGGACTGGTGGTTTTTGGTCTTATAGCCGATTGAGTGGGCTGCTGCTTCATGAAGGGCTGAGCTGATAGTGGTCCATTGCTGGTCTGTGTCATTCCCTCCACTCAAGATGAGTTCAAGCTCTTCAAGTTTTTCAGCCAGGGAGCATCGAAACTCATTTCTTGTGCTGGTATCTTTCAGACGGGCACAGTCTAAGCGTCTCCCACTGGCCCCATGTTTCTGTATGGGGGGGCGTACGCTCATGTGGACTTTGGCCATGATCATCCGGTGGTCTGTCCAGCATTCTGCACCTCTCATGGCCCGGCACATGAGAACGTCTTTGATGTCACAACGTCTCACGATGACATAGTCAATCAGGTGCCAATGTTTAGAGCGTGGGTGCATCCATGATGTTTTGTATTTGGTCTTTTGCTGGAAGATGGTGTTGGTTATGGTCAGGTTGTGCTCAGAGCAGAGAGTAAGTAATCTCATGCCATTTGAGTTAGCCTGACCAATACCATGCCTGCCAAGCACTCCTTTCCATATCCTGTCACTCTGCCCCACACGAGCATTGAAGTCCCCAACGAGGAGGATCTTGTCGGTCTTGGGGATCCGGTGGAGAGCCTCATCCAGTGACTGATAGAATGAGTCTTTAACCTCAGTGTCGGATGGCAGTGTTGGCGCATACACACTAAGAAGTGTAGCAAAGCGGTTCTTCGCCAGGGGGATACAGAGGGTCATCAGTCTTTCACTGATGCCCACAGGTGTTTCAGTGAGTCTTGGTAGCAGTGTGTTCTTGATGGCCAGTCCCACACCGTGCAGATGTTGTCCACCTAGGGGATAGCCTTTCCAGAAGAAGGTGTAACCGGACCCTTCCTCTATTAGCGACCCTTCATCAAGGAGCCTGGTCTCGCTAAGTGCGGCGATGTCGATGTTGTAACGCCTCAGCTCAGCCGCAATCAGTGCTGTTCTTCTGTGAGGTCTTTCGGTCCTGCCATAGGAGTCCAGGAGTGTTCTTACGTTCCATGTTGCCAGTTTTAGGTTTTTTTTTTTTTTTCTTCTGTTTCGACCGCAGAAGTGGAATGACCCGACAGGTGCGGTATCCTGTCCAGGTGTGAGTTGAGTGGGCATTTTTTAGGCCACCTTTTCTAGGCCCCTCCTCAGATTTGAGGTGAGCAGTGTGGTCCCTAAATAGGGGCTGCTCAGTCACACAGGGTGCTGCCGAGATCAGCTGCCACTCAGTCCCAGCTGATAGCGACCAATACCCTGTGCCGCTGACGTGCAGGGCTCTGACTAGAAGCTCCCAGTCTATTCAAACCTGCTCCCGTCACCAATTGCCCCATCGCCGATTATTTAGAGTGCCGTTGGAGGCGCGCTATCCCCAGTAGCACTATCTTCGCCATGGTGAGGTAAATCTGGTGGCATGGGTGAGCCCAGGACGACCAGTTCCCCATCCTGGCTGCAGGAGGCTGCCGGGTCCTGGCTCTGTTTAGGCCCGCCTATTGCGCACCGCCAGCGCATTGCTTTTCTTCACACACACACACACACACACACACACACACACACACACACACACACACAGACACACACACACACACACACACACACACACAATGATGGTATTAATACCCTCACAGTATTGTATGTGGGAAATAATCTACCAGATAAACATATGCAAACATAACATAACAAGCAACAGTAGCTGTTGTAATGGAGAACCAACCAGCACATCAGCCCCATGTGACTTGATGGCACACTCGACCTCTGGTAACACCCCCATGATTGCACAAGGAAAGGAACAAACACCCACTTGTTTGACCTTGGCCAGTCGCCAAGAAAAAAGCAGCTTAGTGAAGACTCTGTGGCCAAGACAGACTCTGGTGGCTGAACCCCAGAGAGTGACAGACTGGACCAGACCTGGGCTGAAGCTCTTTCACAGTCCTCCAGCGTCTGGAGAAAGTCTTTTTTTCTTCTCTCAGGTAGCTTTCTCTCTCTCATTCACCCTCTCTCTCTCTCTCTCTCTCTCTCTCTCTTTCACCCTCTCCCTCTCTCTCTCGCCCTCTTTCTCTCTCTCTCTCTATGTCTCTCGTCCTCTTTCTGGCTGCTTCTTTGTTAAGCTAAATGAAGGGGCATAGTAGGGTTGATGGGCTCACCGGAGTGCCACATCATTAGGAGGAGTTCAGAAAGACTCCTTTGCCTCCGGGGGAGTGATGACAGTTCATCTGAGCCCTTTGGGGTTACCTCCCTTTTAAAAGATGGAAATCAAAAGTGGGCTCGAGAAAATTTGAATAAAATAAGATAAAATACTCTTCCGCCTTTTTGAAAAATAATTATCAGCCGATCATCCATTTTCTGTCCATTCTGAACCCGAGATGATTAATCAGTGTGCCCGAGCCTTTCACTACAGGAGCTTGAATACAAACACACACAAAAATGAGAATTGAGATTAATTGGTGCATCATAATGTGAAAGATGGAAATAGTCACCAGTGGTGCCTTGTGGGAAGGAATGCCTCCCTCACTAGGAGAGCTGACTTTGAACTGAATCGACTCCTAACCTGGAAAGGTTCCAGTAGTTCCTGTTCAGACCCAGTTGTTTGGGAAGAGAGGCCTGGGTAAATTCATCAGGTTTAAAACTATATGTATATTTTTTTGGTCACACTTTATTTGGATGGTCCACTATAGACTATCTACAGATGCTCAGTTTATAAACAAACTATCTGTTCAAACTCTGTTCACTACAATGTATGGTTAAGGTTAGGTTTGGGGTTGGGTTAGGAGTTGGGCTTGGTTAAGGTGATGTTCAGTGAACAATTCGAAAGTCTGAACTAGTAAAGTCTGTAAAGTCTCTGTAGGCAGACTATCCAAATACAATTTTACCATTTGGCAGAAGACTGGCAACACATAGCAGAGTTTTTATAGCATGCAGACTTCTTCAATATTCAGAACATTTCAACTCATAATTATTCAGTTTACAGAAAGGATGAATTTCACTAGTAACGTGGGAAATCACATGCAAGATTCAAAATGCTTTAAACCAGCCTGTAAGGGAAATCTCACCCAACGGTTCCTCTTTATCTAGGCCACTTGAGGATTGTTCTACTATATGATATTTCAAACACGTTAACCTGTAGTCAGAAGCAGATGCCTGGCTGAAGTGTGGCTTTTTATCATACATAGAAGATTCTGATTGTCATTGAAATTGTGGGTGAAATGATAAGAATGTGATTCACGTAATAACAGCCTTTCAGGTCCTTGCGTATGAATGAAACCTCTCATCTTCTCTTGAGCGGTGCTCCTCATGCTAAGGGAATGAGAGGGGGGGGAGAAAAAAGAAAACTAATGTCTATTCTCTGTCTCCATTCCTCCACTCTCTATTTTCTTTCCTCTCTCTCTCACACGCACACACACACACACACACACACACACACACACACACACACACACACACACACACACACACACACACACACACACACACTCACTCTCACATAAAACACATCTTGAGGTCTCATACGGATGACAGCGGGTAGAAACACACAGCATTGGGATCTATTTAGATGCTCTGTTCTCTTGGCTTGGGTATGTGTAAAGCACAGAAAAAAAGAAGAAAGAGAGAGAGTGAGAGGTAGAGAGAAAGAAAGATAAAAAAGAAATAAAAAGGAAAATACAAAACCAAGAGCGGCACTGGCACATGAAGTGAAAATATGGCGCCCAGGCAGAGAGTAGGGAATACTCATGGGAGTCTTTGTCAATGCTAATTGGCCCACCAACCCATCAGTGAAGTGGAACAAGACTTTCCAGCACACATAACACTTGTTAGCCACCAAATCTCTGCTGCTGATCCTGTGCTGAACAGTGCGGAGACAGTGAGGGAGGGGTGGGGGTGGGTGGGGGGGAGGAGTTGGAGAGCGAGAGGAAGGGAGAGAAAAAGAGAGAGGGGGAAAGAGAGGAGTGGGAGTAGGAGAGTGAGAAGGAGGAAGAGGGAGAGAGAGAGAGAGAACAGGAGAAAGAGAGAGAGAAATAGAGAAAGGGAGACAGAGAGAAAGGGAGAGACAGAGAGAGAGGGAGTGAAAGAAGGAAAGATAGAGAGTGAAAGAGAGAGGGAGACGGAAAGAGGAGGTGCAGAAAATGAGAGAAGAAAAGAGAGGGTGGGGATTGGTGGAGCAAAATCAATGTACTATAGCCTAAGCCCTCCGAGACATTAGAAAAATCATCTGGTAGTATTTCCACGGTCATGAACGATCCTGCAGCTAGGGCTTCAGTCCTGTCCCCCCGACTCTCTATTCAGAACATCACCGCAGGCAATTAATGCACACTGTCAGAAACACACAGTATATATCACTGCCATAATATACCCAGCATGGCATGTATAATGGCACATCAATGCATGGGGAAAAAACCTGGCAGCAGACTCACTTGTCAGAGGGAGTTCAGTCATTACTGATAATTATTTGAATGTATTATTTTGAAGGGTTGTGCTCTCATTAAACAAAATGGGGCAGATTTGTTTAAGCAGGCGTTGAAGTTGATTGACGTTAAAACAACACGTGGTGTGTGGTGTATACTGCATGCTCTATCAAGGAGAGGGAAAACACCATTTGCATAGCGTAGGGAAAACATACACACAAGATGCTACCCCGGCGGTGTGTGTGTCTCATGGAACATATAATACCATTAGATGGCATTTTGCCACCTTCTGTTGTCTTGTTCCTTATTAGAATGCACTTAAATTCCCTTTGTTCTCTGAAGTGCTCATTAAAGAATACTGTGTCTTCTGATGTCTATAGTTTACATAATTGGAGCCCAAGAGGGTTTTTTTGGCACTAAAGTTCTCAGTTTGCTTTATTCTGCATTAAAGGAACAATTTGTTTAATTTCTCAAGAGTTTAACCTTGCTGACAGTTACGGACGGGTTGTGGGGCGGGGGGAAAACTCTCAATGAGGTTAACGTGTAAAAAACGAGGATACTGAGGAGACGTTTCATCCACCCTCATGGATATTTTTGTTTTCCAGAATGTGATTATTTGAAAGATTTCACTTTATTAAAACGGCTTTTCCAAAACCCCATATGAAATAAAAATCAGTTAAGGTTTCATTTCCTCATAAGACGCATGTGAGTATGCAAGTACTTGCCAATGCTTTGTGCTTTTTAACATTATATGATGCACGGCCAACTAAAAACAATTACACCAAACTATTAGCAAATCATACTTAATGATGCCTAAATTCACTTCAACATCAGACTAAATACGACAATAAGAAAAACAAGCATTCCTGTCAGAGCTAAACAGAATTTCAATGGTAAGTGTTACAGAATGTCTTCTGATTATGATAACATATAATAGGACACACGTTTAAAGCGTCAGGACGTTTTGTTGAGTTCTAAATGAATAAATGCCATTAATGAGGCCAAATCTGCTCCTTGAAGACAGAGCCTCAAATAGCGATGGGGATGTCTGTGGGCCCTTGTGACACACAGTGTGTTGACTTGATGCAGCTCTGTCTGCTGTTTGTCAGTGGATGGGGTCACTGGAAGGGCCATGCTCAAACCCCCAGCCACCTCCCCAGCCCCCAGCGCACACACACACACACACACACACACACACACACAAACCCTGGCGCACTAACTTCAATCCACAGCCCCATCAGACTCCCTGACATGGAGTGGTGTTTACAGCCTGTGAGCCGGAACACCACAGAGAGAGAGAGATAGAGAGAGAGAGAGAGAGAGAGAGAGGTAAAGAGAGAGAGGCGGGGGGGTAGAGAGATAGAGAGAGAGAGAACGAGAGAGAGGAGACTGAGAGAGAGGTAGAGAGAGAGAGAGAGAGAGAGAGAGAGAGAGAGAGAGGGGTAGAGAGAGAGAGAGGCGGGGGTAGAGAGATAGAGAGAGGGATGTAGAGGGAGTGACAGAAAGAGAAGCAGGGCGAGGCAAAGATGGATGGAGAGAGAGCAGGAAAGAGAGAGAAAGAGGGAAGGAGATAAAGAGAAAGAGATAGACAGAGAGAGAAAGAGAAAGAGTTTCCCTTTGCCAAATCTACCCAGTGGAAGAGACTTGGTAGATTTAACCCCAAGGGTTCTCTCTTCCTCAGCCAACATCCAAACCCAGTCCCTTGGTATACCACATGGCAAGCACACACACACTCTGCCGTGTGTGTGTGTGTGTGTGTGTGTGTGTGTGTGTGTGTGTGTGTGTGTGTGTGTGTGTGTGTGTGTGTGTGTGTGTGTGTACATATGTACTTTTCCTCTCTTATGTGTGCGTGCGTTGTCTGAGTGTGTGTGTGTGTTATTGTGTGAACATCTGTGTATGTGTATGTGTATGTGTACGTGTGGGCGTGTGAGAGTGTGTCTATGTGCACGTGTAGATGCGTGTATGTGTGCATGCCTGCGTTTGTGAGTGTCAGTGTGTGTGTGCGCTCTCCCTCCATCTTACTGCTGGCACTCAGTAACACACACAGGGCCATGCAGCTCTCTGAAGCTCCTCTTCAGGCTCTCCTCTCTTTCTCACGCCCATCCCCTCCACACCAGAGAGGAGGGCCAGACACCTCAACAGCCGGCTCGCTGTGCTTCTCTCCACCAGCCTGCTCCCTCTGTCTCCCTTTCTCTGTCAAACTATCCCTCCCTGCTTTAGTTATCTCCATCCACCTCCTTCTCCCTCTGTCTCTCCTTCCCTCTGCCTCCCTTTCTCTGTCTAACTATCCCTCCCTGCTTTAGTTATCTCCCTCCACCTCCCTCTCCCTCTCTCTCCCTCTCTCCTTCCCTCTGTCTCTCCATCCTCTGCCTCTCCTCTCTCAGCCTGCCCCTTCTGCCTCCCATTCCTTCTGTCTCCTTTCCGCTGCCTCCCGTTCACAGTTCTCTCCCTCTCCTTCCCTCTCCCTCCTGGTCCCTCAGCCCCTGTC
>NC_045168.1:3096857-3106857 GCF_900700415.2 Clupea harengus
GGTAACGTTATTTTCGGGGTTTTTAGCAAAGAAAGACTAACATTTCACACATTACTAATAGGTCTTTATGAAATAAATTCAGTCAAAAGTCAATTTTCCAGGTTCATTTTTATAAAAGCTGAAGACAAGTAAAGTCAACAGTTATAAAGCCTACAGTTGTATAAATGTGAGTATTTATGGCAGTATTTTGAGTTTCATTTATGGTCCTGAATAACATACTGTATGTACAATCAACAACCTTACCTATATGTCAGCAAATTTGCTCCATTCTTTCAGGTATTGGTCCATGTTTCCTAGTCTTATGAAATGTAATTCACAAAAGGCGGAGTCTAGAGTGTGACCATCCAGTCACTGTAAGCCTAATGTTGGGGGTAAGGCAAGTGAAGATGTGAAAGCATACTCATTGTAAGCCTAATACTGGTGGTAAGACAAGTGAAGATGTGAAAGCATACTCATTGTAAGCCTAATGTTGGGGGTAAGACAAGTGAAGATGTGAAAGCATACTCACTGTAAGGCTAATACTGGTGGTAAAACAAGTGAAGATGTCTCAGCATTCTTGTCTTCATGGCTCGCCACCTAACAACAGTGTAAATTGCAGAGTAGATGGCGGTGAGTTCGTCAGGATCAGCTTGACTGTACAGCTAGTTGGAGGGGTGCCTAATTGGTTTTGTGTGGGCCAATACTAATCAATTTCCTCTGTCTATGCCTCTGCGTCTACACAGAAACACAGAAATGACCTAGATTTGCTGTTTAGGCATCTTCCTCTTCCTCTTCTTCCTTTTTTGTGGGGGGGGGGGGGGGGGTGTATTTCAGAAGACATATCAAACAAATCACGTGATTTGATTACATTTATATTAAATTATCTTAAATATACCTCACAAACCTCACTGGTGTGGTGCGTCTGTTCTCACTGCACTCTGCTCTCTGCTCTCTGCTCTCTGACAGCACAGCCTCGCTGGAGAGTGAAAGCCCGACCATTTAGCACAACTGAACTGCATGCTGCCTCTATTTACGCCTGTTACCTGTAAGTACAAGGTAATGACTGTTCTTTGGGCGGAAGCGAGGGTAGCAAAGGAACACTAAGTCACCTATAATTTGTAGCCGGAGCTGTCAGAATATGAAATTGGCAGCTGAGAAGTTCATGATTCACGGATCCGATGGGTCTACTTCTGAAGTGCTTATTAGTCATGACGTGTGGACCTCTTTCTCTCTCTGGCATGGCTGAGGCTAACGCAAGCTAAGAGGCAGCATGCGATTTAAGTCATAATCTATGCCCCCTTCCGCTGTAAGGCTATGGTCTGATGCATGCCTTTACTTGTGTGTGTGTGTGTGTGTGTCTGTGTGTGTGTGTGTGTCTGTGTCTGTGTGCGTGTGCATGTGCGTGTGCGTGTGCGTGTGCGTGTGTGTGTTTCTGAGGATGGACAAGTGGATGGATGTCTGTGTATACTGGTGTGCACCAGGGTGTGAATGTGCATCTGTGTATACTCATGTCATACCTGCATATCTACGTGTGTGTGTGTGTGTGTGTGTGTGTGTGTGTGTGTGTGTGTGTGTGTGTGTGTGTGAGCATATGCACTTTTCTGTGTCTACACCTGTGTGTGTGTGTGTGTTTGCAAAAGTGTGTGTATGTGCTTCTCTATGTCTGTGTGAATGTGGCTGTAAATGTTGACCTCCGTCTGTGTGTGCGTGGCTGTGTGTGTGTCTATATCTGTGTTTGTGTACGTCGCAGTGCGTATGTGTGTGTTACCTACACGTGTGTGTGTGTGGCTCTGCGTGTATGTGTGTGTGTTTGTCTACATCTGTGTTTGTGTGCGTGTGTGGGCGTGTTGCTCCTCTCCACCTCTGTGAGCTCATTGTGCTGTATCTCAATAGAGAGCCATGATGAGTGAGATCGTCCACCCACCTCGACGAGGACTTGGGGGAACGCACCGAGTGGAAATAATTGGTGAGCGCATTTGCTCGCCTTCTGTTCTACAGGAGGGGGATGCACACGCGGTGCGGCGTGGTGCGCCGCGGCGCACGCCGGTTAATGTACGGCGGGCCTATCTCCGGCTCCTGCTCCGGCTCCGCGCCTCGGAATTAGCTTGCGCCAGTAGATTTTCTTTCCGCCTGGGAATACCGTGCAAGCTTCATCCAGGCTAAAGCGGAGGGTAATTACAAACAGAGAGTTGTCACCGTGGGCACAATTAAAAACTTTGCAGACAGCATTGTTTGATTGCAAATTGAATAAGCCACGGAGGGGTGGGGAGCTGTTATTTTGTTAATTACCGAGATAGACATGCTAAACAAGTATTACCGGGGCCATTTGCTTACAGAGACCATATTACCGTTGTTGCCCCACGAGAGTCACGGAGGTGTATCCCTGCTCTAAAAATAGAGCAACCACAACATGATCTGCACTGGTGAAGGAACTGATCTCCTGGTGAGTGCATTAAGACGAGTAATGTACTATGACTGAGCACTTTGTGAATATCGCAGAATAAACAAACGCATTAACATTTTTACATCTTACATTCAAGCCCCATAAAAAAAACTATAATGTGCTCTTGTATTTCAGTAAATATACTGTGTCCAGAATAACATACTGAGCTATAACCAATGTACAATGCATTTATAATTAGTCATTGCATAGACTTAGGGTTCGTATTGTTGTCAGGGTTAGGATTCAACTTTTTAATTTACACCCTTAAGACACAAGGCCTCAACCAAACACTACATTACACCCTTAAGACACAAGGCCTCAACCAAACACTACATTACACCCTTAAGACACATGGCCTCAACCAAACACTACATTACACCCTTAAGACACATGGCCTCAACCAAACACTACATTACACCCCTAAGACACATGACACATGACCTCAACCAAACACTACATTACACCCTTAAGACACATCACCATGCCAGCTGTAATATTCCACACTCAAACAGCACACTGAATCACAGTGTAGCCACACACAGACACAGACACACAGACACAGACACACAGACACACACACACACACACACACACACGCACACACACACACACACACACACACACACACACACACACACACACACACACACACACACACACACACACACACACACACACACACACATATATGCACACATACACACACACTGCCATGAAAAGAAATGACAGACAGAAGGACAGGAAAGGAGATGAAAAAAACTGGGTGATTTGACTTCAAGTGGTGTTCGGCCATTGTTGTCTTAGTCAATGCCCTGACCAGTGCTGTCCCTGTCCACTCTTGCCTGAGCAAACCAGGGGAGTGTTTTGACTGAGGCTGCGTGTGGCTTGGTTAAAGCGAGGCCAGAGGCTAAGAGCTGTCCACATCTTTTTTTATGAGCCACCGATTCCTGACCTTTCTGTTCAGCAAGGACTTCGGAGAAGCAGGACTTTACACGACGTGACACATTGCCAGGTCACTAAACACGGCGTTGTGGAAAGAAGCGGGAGAAGAGGGAGCACCTCAAAACATTCCCCGGTCTTACTTTCTTCTCGCGAACCGCGGCTGTTTGTTTTTCTCTCCTCCGTTCTCTTACTGCCGCGATGCAGAAGCCCTTTGTTCTACATGAAACAGACATGACAGAATATGTAGACGAGAGAACTCTAGAACCACTGAGCCTCTTTTGAATTGCGAAACAGAGAAATAATGGCGGCGTTGAGTTCTGACACTTCGCTGGCGCGTAATTAGCTTTCTGCAAACTTTCTCTTAGTTTGTGTGTTTGATTCTTATTCTTATTTTCCCTTTGCTCAATAGAGTGAATGCTTATGATTCATATACCGTATCCGACATCAAGCAGATGGTGTAACAATAAAACAGTTAAGACTTTTGATCAGTTGAGGAATCGTTTGGCTTGCTTTACATCTGCCACAAACACAAAGAGGATGTGTTTCACTCACAAGGCAATTATATTGAAGAAATGGTTATAAATATAATAATAAATACTAAAAATACCTCAATTGAATAATCTTCACCCAATGCTGATATGTATGCACCTTCTGCCAGGACAGGCACATTAAAACAGAGCTTGGAGCAACTGTCTGGCATTGTTATCAGAAGAGCCTCCACTTGCCAAGTCCAGTGTGTAGTCACAGATGCCACCCGTCCGTGCCAATCCAGCCATGCCCACCTGAAATCCTCCATCTTACCCGTCTCATCGCCGCCACCGTTAGCCACTTGGCCTGAATTTAATGAAGGCACTTCTCACGGCTTTAACAACCTTGCCACCACCACCTCCATAACCAGGCTGTTAATGACAGTCTCAAAGAAGCTTCGGAAAATACCAACAGGCACACACACATACACACACATACACACACACACACACACACACACACATAAATCATAGCTTCAAAAAATTGGCAGCACTGCCATTTCACTCTCACAGTGACGCTTTCGTTAAGACCTCCTTGGAAGAGATACCAGGTGGTGAACACAACACGTCCTCCTGTTTTATGATAACAATGTTCCCTCCACTCAGGTATATAAAAACGAGCAGATTTGTAGTGCTCTGCTGAGGTTAAGTAGATTTGAGGAATGTAGAGAACATCGTTGGTGCAGCACTCTGTGTTAGTGTGACTCTGATCTCGCCTCACAGATTTACTGCACTGCGATGCGCCACCTGAGATGAAATTCTGTGTTGCGCATCGTTGTCACCATAAGTTGAAAAAAAAACATCTTTAGTTCATCACAAAACACAGACATAAACTCTATCAGAATCAGAACAGACACAGCATTGACACAGCTGCAGGAACAGCTTCGCACAGACAGATAAGCTGCATGAGCTCCTTTTGGGTGTTCAAATGTGAAGCCCTGAAAATCAATACGTAGCAGGGCAGCACCCACAAGCGCTACACTTGTCCAAATAATTGCTACACGGCACAGACGGCTTTTCTGTCCCGAATCAGAGAGAATCCTGACTCCCCCGATCCTGAACCTCATCTTACGCCTCACCTCAGTGGAAATGAGAGAAGACGGGGAGGAGATGAGGAGGGAGGAGAGTTTAGTGTTTGTCTCATACTTCAGCACTTCAGCACTGGAAAGACACCAAGATCAACGTATCTTGTCCTATCCAGCCAAGTCTGTGTGTGTGTGTGTGTGTGTGTGTGTGTGTGTGTGTGTGTGTGTGTGTGTGTGTGTGTGTGTGTGTGTGTGTGTGTGTGTGTGTGTGTGTGTGTGTGTGTGTGTGTGTGTGTGTGTGTGTGTGCGTGCACGTGTGTGCGTGCATGCATACCTGCATAGGTAGGTAGGTAGGTAGGTAGGTAGGCCTACTTTATTTTATTCCCCAAGGGGAATTTGTAGAGTGACTGATAGCTTTAACATACTGTATGCACTAAATGCACTAAAGTCTGGCAGTGGAGTGAGTGGACCAAGCACACAATGATACTGAAGGACATATGAAAGAGTGTGTCTGTGTGTGTGTGTGTGTGTGTGTGTGTGTGTGTGTGTGTGTGTGCGTGTCTGTGTGTCTGTGTGTGTGTGTGTGTGTGTGTGTGTGTGTGTGTGTGTGTGCGTGTGCGTGTGCGTGTGTGTGTGTGTGTGTGTGTGTCTGTGTGTGAGTGTGTGTGTGTGTGTGTGTGTGTGTGTGTGTGTGTGTGTGTGTGTGTGTACATGTGCATATGGTGGGTGGAGTAGGTAATAGCAGGGGTCCAGTCACATGTGCCAAGACACTGTTGTTTTTCTAACATCTTCATGAGAGTCATTCCTATGGATAGGACTGGCACAAGGCATGGAAAAAAACTGCCTATTTGTGACAAATCTTTTACTCATGTGAGAGCTATTATTACTATCTCTATTACTGCACCATTTTGCCATTGTAACATTACAGTTTTTCTCAATTGCTAACACACATTTTTTGAAAGCATGCCTCGTTTCCTCAAAACTCTAAACACAAATCCCAAAACCACTCACACAAAATGCAAAACCCTTTATACATCCTGCAAAAGGCAACTTTGCTTTCAAAACAGTGTTATGTCACCTCAAAAGGGTACTTTGTTTTCTAATGACAAACACAGCCCATTATATGAGTAGACATTCTAAGCATCAATTGAACACTGATGTGCTCAATGGAAAACACTACTATGAAATGGGAAAACACCAGTATGAAGGCCTTATCAGGAACATTATGTTACTATACGCTTACTCCTGTAGTAAAATATAACTGTATAATGTTTTTACGCAAATATAAAACAACACACAAATATACAGTAACAACTAAAATATTTCTTTATTTTTTCCAAAAGTGCTGTAGCCTTTACATCACAGCAAACACAAATGAATGTGTAAATGATTTGCACAGAACAAACAATAGGATATAGGCCAGTACAGTCAACAAAAAAAAGAAAGAAAAATGTAAAATAAAAAAGGACAAAAAACTACTGCATCCTGTTCTAGCTCAAGACAATATTGACAATGTGCTATCAGAAATAGACCTACACAGTGTTGTGAATGTTGTTGCATTTTGTGTGAGTGGTTTAGGGATTTGTGTTTAGAGTTTTGAGAAAACGAGGCATGCTTCATGTGTGTAAGCAATCGAGAAAAACTGTAACATTGGATTGGATTACAATACAGTACAGTAATGTGTCAGTGCTGATAGGACGCAATCAGTTGTGAAAATGTATATGACTTACTTGCACATAGTCATAGCATAACTGTTTGACTGTCGGAGTTTCTGACAAAAGGCACCCTGTACACCTGCTTTATTCTCAAGGTGTTCCGCCTTAGAACACAGTCCACTGTGGCTAGGCTCACTGTATTGATGTTTAGGAATATGTCTTGGTCATCAATGGTTGCACTTTGTATTTGTTTACGTAATTTTACAGATACAGTACAATGGAAAATACAAGAATACTATGCTCCTGATAAGGCATTCAAACTAGTGTTTTCCTGTCATAGTAGTGTTTCTTACCTATTCCCTCTTCTGAATGTCCAGAGAATGGATGCAACTGAGAAGTGGCTTATATTTGGTTAAACCCTCTGGCCAGCCTCCTGCATGGTCAAACCATGGTTGACCATATGGTTGACCACAGTGGCCCGAATCTCATCAGAGATAATGGCTCTCCTTCTTGCTCTTTCTCTTCATCCTCTTCCTCCTCCTCCTCCTCCTCTTACTCTCACTCCTCTGCCTTTCTGATCACCTCTCACTTCAATGTTGCCATCAATTGTTCTCCAAACCAAGAGCCTAACCTGTGGCCATCATATTGCTAAAGCTTTGATTCCAAATTGCACAACAGCCTTGGAAATGGAAGTTTTGCCAATTGAATAGCAGTGTGTTATGTCTGAACACAAAGAGGTTTTGGCATTGATGAAGTGTGCAAAGTAGAGAGGATGGTGTTTAGTGTTTTGAAGAAAGTGTGGTTAACAATTGAAATCTGTGTCTAAAGCAGATAATTGTGTGTTGTGTTTTGAAGAAAGTGCGGTTAACAATTGAAATCTGTGTCTAAAGCAGATAATTGTGCTTATAGTTTAGCAGAATTGGTTTAGGGAGTTGCCACATGAGTTACAGGTTGTGGTCATTGTGCCATAAGTTCCAGTTTTTGAATGTAATCAATCGAGAAAAACTGTAGTGCCAAAAGACAGAATATAATGTGATAGCCCACTAGGCCTTCTGTCTCTTCCTCTTCTTTTCTTTCCTGTGACTATGTACAGATGTGCCTGGAGGCTGGGCCAAGTTATTATGACTAAAGAGATACATTAGATGCTTCCGTTTCTTTCAGGAGAACGATTGTCATTTTTGACTTTTGGAACACTCAACATGCATGCAGCACACCTCACCCACGACAACATCCCAACAGTACTGACTACTGAGCTGCACCTCTCTGGCCTGTTTTTTGCATGTGATTGATTCAATAAAAGTGCTTTTGCATAACTTAACTTAACTCGTCACCTTTCTCTTTTTGTAGAAGCTTCCGTAGAGTCATAACAAACTGGGGGCTCGTCAAACAACAAGCTTGTTTGTATCTAACACCTTTCGTGGGGGTTTTATGTATGACGCTATGGCCGAGTGACCTGCATCAACCTGTGAGTAATACGTTTTCCGCGCTGCTTTGCACAATTTGAGAATTCAATACACCATTTTGTGGGAGCCGATGAGTCATAACAACAACGTGTGACCAGACAAGCATACATTTACATCAGCAAAGTTGCAATAAATAAATCAATTAATTATGCCTTGCTATAAACTACAAAAGAAATCTGATTGACAATTGCAACCTACCCATAGTTTCCATCCTAGAAAGTCTGAGTCACTCTACTGATATATGTGACAACCAGGCTGAGATGCATCCGGCCATCACACCCACACACTTACAGTTTTTCTCGATTGATTACATTCAAAAACTGGAACTTATGGCACAATGACCACAACCTGTAACTCATGTGCCAACTCCCTAAACCAATTCTGCTAAACTATAAGCACAATTATCTGCTTTAGACACAGATTTCAATTCTTAACCGCACTTTCTTCAAAACACAACACACAATTATCTGCTTTAGACACAGATTTCATTTGTTAACCACACTTTCTTCAAAACACTAAACACCATCCTCTCTACTTTGCACACTTCATCAATGCCAAAACCTCCTTGTGTTCAGACAGAACACACTGCTATTCAATTGGCAAAACTTCCATTTCCAAGGCTGTTGTGCAATTTGAAATCAAACCTTTAGCAATATGATGGCCACAGGTTAGCTCCTGGTTTGGAGAACAATTGATGGCAACATTGAAGTGAGAGGTGATCAGAAAGGCAGAGGAGTGAGAGTAAGAGGAGGAGGAGGAGGAGGAGGAGGAGGAGGAGGAGGAAAAGGATGAAGAGAAAGAGCAAGAAGGAGAGCCATTATCTCTGATGAGATTCGGGCCACTGTGGTCAACCATATGGTCAACCATGGTTTGCCATGCAGGAAGCTGGCCAGAGGGTTCAACCAAATATAAGCCGCTTCTCAGTTGCATCCATTCTCTGGACATTCAGAAGAGGGAATAGGTAAGAAACACTACTATGACAGGAAAACACTAGTTTGAATGCCTTATCAGGAGCATAGTATTCTTGTATTTTCCATTGTACTGTATCTGTAAAATTACGTAAACAAATACAAAGTGCAACCATTGATGACCAAGACATATTCCTAAACATCAATACAGTGAGCCTAGCCACAGTGGACTGTGTTCTAAGGCGGAACACCTTGAGAATAAAGCAGGGTGCCTTTTGTCAGAAACTCCGACAGTCAAACAGTTATGCTATGACTATGTGCAAGTAAGTCATATACATTTTCACAACTGATTGCGTCCTATCAGCACTGACACATTACTGTACTGTATTGTAATCCAATCCAATGTTACAGTTTTTCTCGATTGCTTACACACATGAAGCATGCCTCGTTTTCTCAAAACTCTAAACACAAATCCCTAAACCACTCACACAAAATGCAACAACATTCACAACACTGTGTAGGTCTATTTCTGATAGCACATTGTCAATATTGTCTTGAGCTAGAACAGGATGCAGTAGTTTTTTGTCCTTTTTTATTTTACATTTTTCTTTCTTTTTTTTGTTGACTGTACTGGCCTATATCCTATTGTTTGTTCTGTGCAAATCATTTACACATTAATTTGTGTTTGCTGTGATGTAAAGGCTACAGCACTTTTGGAAAAAATAAAGAAATATTTTAGTTGTTACTGTATATTTGTGTGTTGTTTTATATTTGCGTAAAAACATTATACAGTTATATTTTACTACAGGAGTAAGCGTATAGTAACATAATGTTCCTGATAAGGCCTTCATACTGGTGTTTTCCCATTTCATAGTAGTGTTTTCCATTGAGCACATCAGTGTTCAATCGATGCTTAGAATGTCTACTCATATAATGGGCTGTGTTTGTCATTAGAAAACAAAGTACCCTTTTGAGGTGACATAACACTGTTTTGAAAGCAAAGTTGCCTTTTGCAGGATATATAAAGGGTTTTGCATTTTGTGTGAGTGGTTTTGGGA
>NC_045168.1:3111857-3171857 GCF_900700415.2 Clupea harengus
ACTCGGAGTTCTGAATGTGATAAAAGTAATCGGATTTCCCGAGTCAGGATCCTTACGGATGTGAATCGATGACATTAATTACAGCATCTTATTATGCTGCAAATATGGTTTACTGGTTTTTATTTATGGAGCTGGGGAGACAATCTACCAGGGGGTGTCGGAGCATAGGACAGCGACAGCATACGCCTGCCAGCGCCCACTCCCCAGCCTTCATCAGGATGCAAGAAATGGTGCAAAAATGTGTGTGCGTGTGTGTGTGTGTGTGTGTGTGTGTGTGTGTGTGTGTGTGCTTATGTATGAATACATGTTTGTGTGGTGAGTGTGTGAGCATATGTGTTTTTGTCTGTGTGTGTGTTTTTGTGTGCATGTACGTATGTATGTGTGTGGCTGTGTTGTACAAATATGGATGATGTTTCATTATTTTTTAATGGAGTGAAGATGTGCCCTTAGTTGCTCCCTTTGCTTTTTCAGAGACTTGATACCCATCGCGCATCTCCCATCCTTCTCCCAAAAGCGTCTTCGGGCTGCTGAACTCGTACACATTTATACCCTGTGTTTCACCTGCACACCATGGTGGGCTCCACATTCACACAAAGGGCTTCACAAATACATGCTGACACTTAAGGGCACTTTATGATTTGGCCCGAAACTTCATTTCGCTCTGAGTCTTCTTCAATTAAACACCGCTATGTCACATTAAGTGCTGTGTGTGGTGGTGCAAATTAGGATGATAGTGTTACTTGCACACACACACACACACACACACACACACACACACACACACACACACACACATACAGTGTGTGTATTCTTTGCCTGTAGAGATTTCTAAACTGATGGGACTGTCTGTGCTCAATGATAGGAGTTGTCTCTATGAAACAGTTGTATGTGCACACAGATGACAGCGCCGCTAACTAAGACGAAGCGCTTCCCCTCGGTGGCCTGACATTATTGTAGGCGCTGAGGCACGACTAAAACCTCATAATTGTTTGGGTTTCCTTTATCAGCCAGCCTTCCTCTGCGAGCGAGCCATACGGAGGGGAAGTTAGAGAGCATGCACGACGGGTTGGGGAAATAGAGAAATGGTTGTGCCATGACAACGATGTCCATTAAGCCGTTAAAAGAAGACACGGTTGAGGGAGGGAACGCAGGAGACTCAGAGAAGGAGAGAGAGAGAGCGAGAGAAGGAGAGCGAGAGAGAGACGGAGAGAGCGAAAGAGAGAGAGAGAAAGAGAGACGGTGTTCCTCTGGGATTGCCTGCTTTGAAGAAAGTTTCACAAACAAGTGTCTTCACCTATGCTGCAGTTGAACACAAACAAAAACACACACACGGGCACAGAGATGCACAAACATTAATACACACCTGTACACACAGAAACCACACTCATATTCACACGCCTCCACACATAAACAGATGCAAACAGACACACACACACACATACATATATATATATATTTGTGTGTGTGTACACACCAGGGATGTACCTGAATCAAAATACTTTATACAGGAAAGCACAAATAATGCTATGAATGGATATTTCTTCTAACCGAAGTTACTTGTTATTATTCAAAAGAAAAAGTCAACTCCACGATTGACATGTCTGTGCGTCAGCCATTGTTTCTTTAAATCGATTCATATCATTGTGGATGGCCACAAGATAAAAACGGCCATTCTATTCGCTATTTGATATGTAACATGCTGTGTCATAGGTTTCACCACACCAAGTATTTCATGGTTTTTGAAATTGAGCAATGAGGGATTTGTGAAGCTAGCAATGGATTCTACTGTTGTAACATTGTAATTCACATAACGTTAACACAATAAGAAAAACAAATGCAGCATCATTGGAATTTGTATGTATTTATTTATTTATTATTTATTATTATTACTATTATTATTATTATTATTATTATTGATTTATAAAACATTTATTTCAGTATCTGATTGTCCAATGCCCCCAGTGAAAGGGAAAAAGATAGAGAGAGAGATGAAAAGTACAGTTTGAAGAAGTGGACATATAATAACAATTGCATTGCCAATGAATATTGGGTTAGAAAAAAACACGTGTCCCATTTAACTTGACTTCCTGTACAAACCACACCCACTTCCGGTCCTCTATCTGAACACAGGTACAGAGACAGATCATTTAGTTGGTTGAACAGATACAGATACAGATACAGGTGCAGATAACGATACACGTCTCTGTACACCTCTTAAACACACACACACACTAAGAGAGTGAGAGAAAAACAGTGAGACAAGGAGGCGCTAATGTTAGCATTTATTTATAGCTCCTGCAAAACATATGTCCATCCATTCTGGATGGTGTCAGCCAGGGATCCTCGGATCGTTACTCTTTATACAACCATCTCATGGACATTTTCTCTGTCAGATTATAGGTATAGGTCATCAGGATGTCCCTTGCAGCTGCTTTAATTAAATACAGTTCTCTTTACATGTTTCATTTCACTTTGTGACACACATAAATATATTCCTCCAACTGTGTTCACCACCTGCTACTCACTCAGAATGTATCACCATAACCTCCCCTCCATGTCCTGAGGTCACACTGCAATCAAAACTCTGGTTCATGCAAGCCTGCACATCTTTAGCAGTAACTAATGGCTGCCCTGGGTGAAGACTCGAACAGTCTCACAGTCTCTGAACCCGACGGCGACGGGGACTCTCCATTCGTGATTAGTCACTGCGTCAACGAGGGATTCTTGATTTAATCTGGCCCAAAGTCATGATCTGCATAACCAGATGTACGCCAGTGCCGCTTCACTAGAAGGACTATTGATGAGAGGGGAGGAGAGGTCTCTGAGAGAGGTCATAGCTAGTTTATAATGACACACGGAAAAACCAAAGCTAGGAATAGGGACATATTTTTGTTATTACACATTTATTAATGTCACAGCATCCAATCCGATCACTGCTCTGGGTACGGATGTTATTTACACTACTGTGATTGCTTGTCAATGACAGTGGTAACGATATCTTTATTAATTAACTCATAACGATATCTTTATTAATTAACGCATAATGATATCTTTATTAATTAACTCATAACGATATCTTTATTAATTAACTCATAATTGCTGGCTACACTGTAACGCACCATGCCAAATGCATGAGCACAATTTGCCGAGAAATGCATACTGGGCAGGCCAAAGTGGGATTTCCATCGGAAGACTGAGTGTCAAACTAATATGACTATCAACCAGCATCAGGTCTGTGCCACCATTAAACAACAATTTGGCCAAACCAAATTGAGAACAAAGAAAGAGAAAACTACCTGACATATTGGACTGAAACTTCCATGCTATGTGGCCCTAAATAGAGAATACACTGTGGCAAACTACCTATCCACAGTGTCTGATGCCAAACAAAAGAAAAAACCTGACAAGGTACAGATTGAGCAACCATAGCCTGGCTATCGAAAGGGGCAGACACAGGCAAACCTGGCTGCCCAGAGAAGAGAGCCTCTGCATTCACTGCAGCCAGGGCATGGTAGAAACAGAGTACCACTTTTAAAATGAATTCAAAATGATGCGCCCAAACTTTGAAAAGTCTGAGGGAAATCAAATTTAAAGAATATTACTTGCCGAAGAAATGGATAGTGCCAAAATCGCAGTAAGATACGTGGAAGCCTGCCATAGAGAAAGGGAATCATTTCACCAGCTAAACACCTGAAGAGACAAAGACGCACAAACGCACACGCACACACACACACACAATCACACGCATGCACACACGTACACACACACAAACCTGTTCTGTGTACTGTCTTTATGTAATATTGTCTTTTTCTTTTTCTTTTAAATATGTATGCTTTGGCAATATGAATTACATTTTGTGTCATGCCAATAAAGCTCTTTTTGAATTTGAATTTGAGAGAGAGAGAGTGAGAGAGGGATGGCGAGAGAGAGAGGGGGATAGCGATGGAGAGAGATGGAGAGAGGGAGAGAGAGAAAGAGGGAGCAAGAGAGGGAGGGAGAGAGAGAGGGAGAGAGACAGAGAGGGAGAGAGAGAGAGCGAGAGAGAGAGCAAGGGAGAGAGAGAGAGAGAGTGAGAGAGAGAGAGGGAGAGAGAGTGGCAGACAGTTATGGAGAGAGAGCGTTAGATAGAGAGATGGGGGAAGGAGGGATGGAAGGGAGGCTCTTTGCACAGTAGTGATATGAGGTGTGGAGATGAGCTTAGGGACGGAGGTGGCTCAACATGTGCTATCCGCTGATGGGGCCTCTGGAATTGAATTAATGGAAAAGGGAAATCAAGTGAGAGAGCCTGAAATCAAATTACCAGTCCAGTGTGCAAATGAATTAGTTTCAAGTCAAAGTTGTAATTGATAGCAATACAGGACCAGGCATTGAATCAGACAATATGATCTAGCACGCGCTTATGCTAATGCCATTTTTAGTAAGTTGCCTTGATTAAATATTAAGGAGGACAATCTCCCTTTTGGTACACATATCTAGCGGATGGAGTCAAGTTGTCGACTTTAAGGACACAAAGAGAACCAATATGTCCTCAGGTGCTGATGTGAATTGCAGGAGAGTTTGTCCCTAGGTAGAGTCGCAACAAAGACATTTTTATGTTTGTCATAATAGTCTCACTGTTACTGTGGTACACATCACAGAGATCTACAGGAACCAGTCTCTTGCTATCCAAAGCACCAGGAAAGCAAAACAAAACATAAAATATATCTTTACAGTATGCAAGGATGATACATCTTGAACTGCTCTTATTAATGTTGTCATTCAAATATCTAATGTAGTGTGCTTGCTCTTCACCCAAGTGTATGACGTTTTGACTACAGGATTTCATACTAGTGGAGAGTTTTTTTTTTCGTAATATAATATATGGGTAATGAAACTATAATGGTGAACCTGTCTGAAATCAATTCCACTCATCTAGTTCTACAGATTGAATATCTCAAGACTGCAAAAACCTAAAAACTATGAAAACCTTCAGACCTTCAGTGACATCAAATCAAAGCTCAAAGTCAAAGGCCTTGTGCATGACTTTTGTGCAAAAGCCACGAGTGTACCGAAAATATATAATTTCAACAGAACCTCATGAATTTTTGAATAAATCTAAAACAGTGGGCTAAAGAAACAGAATGACTCCTGTGAACTTAATTAGTTTAATGTGTGTGTGGCAGGTGGTTGTGTGGTACAATCTGGGAATTTCACCGAAGGAAATATTTACCTCAAGCCAGTACTGATAACCCAAAAGGCATTCAGGTTAATTATATTAAGAAGGAACTGTGGTTTCATCCATTCATAATCTTCTATTAATAAAAATATATATTTTTAAAATACTAAAAGAGCCATCAGTCACACACTCTGGCTCACATATTAGGGAGGGACAGGGGTAGTACTAAGAGCTGGGGCTTAGCGGTAGAGAGGCAGGCTAGCTAGGAGAAGGGAGGTATCCCACGAAGGAGCCATCCCAAAAACACACGTGCACACACATCCACACACAGCGGTGAAGGGTCAAGACCAGTGATGTTTAGATGAAGACGGCACACAGGAAAGGGGATTCAACCACCTGAAGAAACCAGACCCACCCCACCCCACTCTCAGCTTCAGGAAAAAACCGGGAAGGAATACACAACACATGAGTGGGGCCAAACACTCAAACACTCAAACAAACAAACAAACAAACTGCCAAATAAAAGCGCATTTAGTGCAGTTGACTAAATGCTGAAATGCAAAGTGTTGGTTATCAGCAGCTATAGGAAAAGGGCCTCTGCCAGTGGTCTAACACAAGATAACTACAGACACACAAAATAAAATGAATGAATTACAGCGGACTGAATGCTGAAAACACTGTTGGTCAGCAGCAATGGGAAACATGGCCTCCTGCCAGTGATGAAACCAAACAAGAAAAGGAACAAAAATGACAAAAGACACAAGAGAAACACAGAACAATATAAATTATGTGAGATGGTCACACACCTAACTTGCAAATTAGGAATCAAATCAATTAAATAAACCCCACTCACAACACACATTCACATACACAACTAAGACGACCAGACTAATAACTAAGTTATGTCAGCCCTGTCTGCTAGCTAGCAGAGGTAGCAGACAGCTAACACTATGAGGGGAGAAACAATTATAAACAGACAAAACAGTCAGAGGAAAAGGCATCTATGGGCAAAGCAGATGTAGACAATCCCAGCTATAGGCAATCCCAGCTATAGGCAATCCCAGCTATAGTCCATGCCAGGTATAGTCCATGCCAGCTATAGGCAATCCCAGCTATAGTCCATGCCAGGTATAGTCCATGCCAGGTATAGTCCATGCCAGCTATAGGCAATCCCAACTATAGGCAATCCCAGCTATAGTCCATGCCAGGTATAGTCCATGCCAGGTATAGGCAATCCCAGCTATAGGCAATCCCAGCTATAGTCCATGCCAGGTATAAGCAATCCCAGCTATAGGCAATCCCAGCTATAGGCAATGCCAGGTATAGGCAAAGCAGAAGTTCTTACAGTGTGAGCCAGAGTAGCAGCCGTAGGTCCCCAGTCAAGCTGCTGAACACTAACCCAGGGCTACAGTCCCGAGCAGGCCGTGTCTATTAGCTGAGGGAAGGAGAGAGCCTATAGTGCTTATTCTGCTACTACGAGTGATTACCAACAGCGATGAGCAAGACGATAGCTTCTGAGGATAAGAGGATCTGCAACAATGGCGGCAGATGGGTGAACAGGAAACGGGGTGTTCACTCTGTGTCAGGTTTAAACTTAGGCAACAGCTACCTGCCTTTATATAGAATGCCCATGTATCGTGATTGGCTAGTGATTGCCAAGTAATAAAGAAAGCAGAGCAACAAAAATCTGAATAGACCAGACAGGAATGCAATACATATCCATTGTGCTACGTACAGTACTGATATCTGCATTTAAAATGGTAAGGTTGGAATCAACAAATGGCAATGGACAGTACTTTGTCTCTAAACCCTTTTTGACCTTTTGACCCGATCCTGGTGTAGCTGTGAGTACAGTGCCAAGTTTAGAATGGTAAATGGGAGAACAACACATTGACGAGTGGTCTAAACTGAGGGAATACTATAGAGTAAAATACAAACAAAAAACTTTTCTGTCTCACTTTTTTCACACATTAAGGCCCCAATAAATGATAGGCTACTGAATTATTTTACTCACTGTCTGTGCGCCAAAGCGTAGTTACATAGCCTACGTAGCCATTTGGTAACATATTTTGTTGAGTTAAATTCAACAAAAGTCAATTTTGTAAGTAAGTGTTAAATGTTATGCTTGTAGAGCTTAGATGCACCTGCCAGAGATTGAAAAACAAGATGCCGGTTACATTTCAAAGAAGGAAGTGGCAGAATGCCTTCCTCAAAACGATTTCCATGCAATGCCTACCTTTTTGATCAGACACACCCAGATGAGGGATCGTCCACCCTTGAAGGCGCTTACATCTGTGCGCATGTTATGAAATTGCCAAATGAATGTGCCCTAGTAATCAAAAAAGCTTTGTGTGATGCCCTTCTCTGATGTGCATCTATTAAATTAGGGCCCAGGGGTTTTAGAGCCATCTTAGAAATAAATTGGCAACTAACACTCATGTGTAAAATTGACCGTGACAGTGTATCAATGATTATGTATCCATGAGTATGTCAGTGCCATCTGCAAACTACAATGCATGGTGTCACTTTGCTATTGAGGAATGGTTGTTGAAACATCAACAAAACAGTGTGTTTGCAGCATGGAGAGGGCTGTTGAGCTGTTATTTCTCTCCAGTAAACTAAAGACAAATTACCAACACAGCATTTTGCCTCAGTGAGATGTTTACTTTTGGACATGATTCGATTTTAGCGCTGGGATATTTGTTTTTGCTGATTATAGCTTTGCTCACAGTACCAAAAGGTTTCATTTTCATAGCTTTGGTGAGATATATTCATACACACACATGCATGCACACACACATGCACACACACACACACATACACACACACACACACACACGTGCACACATGCACACATACACAGAGAGAGAGAGAGAAAGAGAGAGAGAGCCTTGTAATGTAATCTCTGGTGCGTGCGCACTGCAGATAAAACAACCAGCCTGACCTGCTCCCGAGGCCCGCGTTGTTTGGCCACTGGAGATCTGGTTGGTTGGTTCCCTGGGATCTGACATTACCGAATGAAGTTGTTCTTTCAGGGGGTGTCACTTCCCTGCTGGTGTTAGACTGCTCCCAGCACGTCACTTCTGGTGAGCGTTGGCCTCTGGATGAGCAGGGGAGTGCACGCACGCACGCAGCTACCTATTCAGCTCCGAGCTTACAGTGGCAACACAGCGGCGGCGTCTTTGAAGTCTGTTTACTGCATAGGATCCATGCTGGGAGCGCGAGAATGGCAATCTGTGACACCACTGACACCTGGCATGTAAACATCTATAATAATTCTATCTTCAAATGTCATGTGGATTTGCCCTTTCTTCTCTTTTGAGGGAGATGCATTTCTCCTTTTAAAGCTGCCTCTGCGAGCCCGCTGCCATGGCACCTGTGCTTAGCTCTATGGGATTTGTATTTCCGCATTCATGTTTTGCTTTTAAAAGTATGCAGACGTTATTCGCGGCCCTGTCTGTATTTCACCTACTCCACGAGAGGATCTGCACACAATTGTTATGTGCCCTTAGAAGAGTCCTTCACACTGACATGAATCCAGCCCTTGGGGGTATTCCAAGAACGTGCTTTAGTGACAAACCTGGATAATAAACTCAGAGTAGGAGATAAACCTCCTAATAGAGGAGTCCTACTGCTTCATTCTCGAGGCAAAACAGAGCCAAAGGGCTCTTCTATTAGGAGGTTTATCGCTTACCACTTAACTTATCCGGGTTAGTCACAAATCCACCAGATACCAGATCGGGTAAGATTCCAATCCAAAGCCAGTTTCTGTCATGGTATCTGGGTCATCAAGACACTATGATCCATAACGTCACTTCATGTTCTGTGTACCCCCCAGCACCCCCCCCCCCCCGCCAAAAAAAATGTATACAGACAAAAACAACCAAAAGCCATACAAACAGTAGCCACAGAAACAACATCAACAACAACATAACATCACAACACCCCAACACCAACAGCAGTGACTGAAGCCAGCTAAGACGAGTCTTCCCAGAGCTCTTAAGAAATGATGACTTCATGAAAGAAAGCCCCACTTGCCATGTCCCAAACCCCTCTGGAGCCCCTCTCCGAAACAGGCCGCCTCTGCCTTCAAATGCTTCCGTCTCGTGAAACCGCTTCTGACGATTTTTAACCGTGATTTGTAGTTGGCAAGCCGGGCCTCATTAGCATATTATTAAGCTAGCGTTGCGCTTGTTGTGACAGATAGCTTTCATAAGTCACCAGTAAAAAACTTCCCCTGGACAGTTTGTGGTTTTACAGTCACCAAGCCTCCATCTGTTCTTTTTGGACCCAGTTTTATGTAGCGCCATCACTCACCTCCTCGGAGCCATAAAGGCTTTCTTCATCTGGCAGGACTTTTACACCATTTTAGAATAGCCAAAAGATCCCCGCTAAACTGGCCTGCTGCAGAGAGGAGGACCACGTGGAGCCGATGCCGTAAATCACTACCTGCGTGATAAGCTGAAGCAACGCCGACTATGGTTTCAGTTACTGCAGATCTCAGGCCTCCATTGCATTTATTAATCACAGTAATATAGGTTGTTTCAAGAGATGAAAACACTTCATGGACACAAAAGGCTCTTGAGTTGCCACCACAGTGTTGTTGTAACACATTTTTGCTCCTGGTGTGACTTCAGTGCTTTTATGTTTTCTAGTTACCATACAGATATTCCAGTGATACCCAGTGTGTGTGTGTGTGTGTGTCTGTGTGTGTGTGTGTGTGTGTGTGTGTGTGTGTGTGTGTGTGTGTGTGTGTGCTGGTGATGGTGGCATATCAGCGACATTCTGTTTACAATGAGCATCTTTAAATAAATGACCAATTTTAGCATGTGTCCATGACCACAATATCAAACAGGAAATAAATATTACATTACATCTTTTAATTGGAGAACTCTCCTGTGACATCATTGCGTATCGTCAAGGTTACCATTTCCATGGTTTATGAATGGACTGCATGTCTATTTTAGCTGGTTTTGTTTAGACTAACACCTCTATCTCTCTCTCCCTCTCTCTGTTAAATACTTTAGTTCAGGTCAGTGCTTGTGGCCTCCTAAGCCCTACATTTGCTAGTTCTGTTGAAGTGTGTCAAATGTGTGATATGGGCCATTACCATCCACCATTATCATCCTCAAAATAAGGGCCAGCTCATTCAAAACAACATTGCACTCTCTGAATATTCTTACGACTATATTTTTGAGCTGAATAAAAAAGCCCTTTGACAAATTCAGGCAGAGGCATGATACTGGCAAGCAGCGATGTGCCACATTTATCAACCAGGAGCTCGCAGACTAACCCACGGCAGATGTTATGAATGAGATAAGATTGTTTCAAATCAAAACAAATGGGTCACCAAAGGTTTCTCACACTGCATAGAAATGCATCTGGGTCCAGGGCCGGGTATATAAAACAAACCCTGCCTACATAACTCAATCTAGTCACCAGAGAAGCCATTCACCATAATGGATTGCCGGTGATTAAGAAATCGTTGAAAGGCCATACATCAAAGTAATCATTTCCTTTTTTATTTTTTTAACGTGAAGAAACTGACAGATTTTTTTTTAAATGTCATCTACACAGTGGCAAATGTTCAGGCACCCCCGGTCAAAACTTCTGATACTGTGAGTGGTTAAGTGAGTAGAAGATGAACGGATCACCAAAAGGCATAACGTTAAAGATGAAACATTATTTTTCAGGAAACATTCTTTAGCAAGATTAGTGTATTGTTTTTGTTTTGGACAATTTTAGAGTTTAAAAAAGTGAAGGAGAACCATGCAAAAAATCCATTTGGGCTCTCAGATAACTTGTGTATAGAGACCTTAATTAGCTTGTTAGGACTATGGGTTGTTTACAATCATCGTTAGGAGGGCCAGGAGATGCAAATTTCAAAGCTTTATATTTATATTTATAATACTCTGACCCCTCAAGCCATGTCCCACCACTCAGCAGCCACGGGCTCCTCTAAGCAGCTGCCTAGCACCCTGAAAATTAAAATAATTGATGCCCACAAAGCCGGAGAGGCTATAAGACGATAGCAAAGTGTTTTCAGATAGCCGGTTCTTCAGTTTGTAATGTAATTAAGACATGGCCGTTAACAGGAGTGGTGGAGGTCAAGATGAGGTCTGGAAGACCAAGACAACATTCAAAGAGAACAGCTCGTAGCATTGCTACAAAGGCAAATCAAAACCCGTTTGACTGCAAAAGACCTTCAGGATGATTTAGCAGGCTCTGGAGTGGTGGTGCACTGTTCTACAGAGCACCGATACATGCACAAATATGACCTTCATGGAAGAGCCATCAGAACGAAATCTTTTTTGCGTCCCCAAGTCAGCATCAGAAGTCTGCAAAGGAACATCTAAACAAGCCTGATGCATTTTGGAAACGAGTCCTGTGGACTGATGAAGTTAAAATAGAACAAATTTGGCCTGGCTGAGCAAAGTATGAAGAAAAATAGAGTGAAGAAAAATGGCTGAAAGTCCCCCAAACAAGAAATTAAAGACTCTTTACCTGTTTTGTTCATTTTGAAACTGTAAAGGATGGAAATGAAAGAAGTAATCTTCCTTAAGATATGAAAGAAATGTCATCTTTAACTTTATGCCTTTTGGAAAACAGGTCATCTTTTACTCACTATTCACAGTTACAAACATTTTGAGCATTTTGACCAAACTTTTGCATGCCACTATATACAGTATATATATATGAGAGAGCAAGAGAGAGAGAGAGAGAGAGAGAGAGAGACCTTCATGCAGGATTAAGCTAGTAAAGAAATAACATTACATTTTGTTAAAGTAACACTATGCAACAATTTGACACTTTTTGAGGTATGGTTTTATATGCAACTAGTTTTGGTACCATCCTCAAATTCATTTTGATAGCATATGGTCATGTAAAGGACAGATAAACACCTGTGTCTTCCCCACTATTACCAGCTATACTGCCAAAAGCCACAAGTTAGTGTGTTGGCAAGCTTCTAACAGTGTCATTATTGCTGCTTTAAATGCCATATATTTTAAGTTATAAATACTGTGATTACGTTATTTAAAAGCTTTTAAATCTATATAGAAAACGATGACTTTTACTAAACCCCTGATTATGTGATCACACAGATATTACTTATGTTATTGCTTACGTCTCTCCTTCTACCTTGTTTGCCATTTAATTTACCCTTTTTCAAATATTTATCCCCGTGTTCTTTAGAACAAAGATCATGTCAGTCCAATGACACAGGGTGGGCATGTGCATATCAACACAACATGACCAAAAAGAAACAATATCTTAAACACTGAATTGTGGCTAATATGTTCTAACATTACAAACAATGGAAAATGGTTACGTTTTCATGCATGCATCCTGACTAATACTTTATAGCATATACGACTTGTGGTATATGTGTGTATTTTTTAATTGGTCAAATGATGTCCACCCTGTAAAAGAGGTTGCATGACACCTCTGCTTCAGTGAGTATTAAAACCTTACAGTGGAACTGCAGAAATGACCTCCTAACAACTCAGGCTTACACGCTTCCACTGCACACTAACAGGGCAGAGAGAGTGCAAGAATCATTACAACAGAATCAATCACCAAACTAAAAGTTGCCTGTCTGTATCACTGCCTTACTTTGAAAACCTGTGATTACTTCAATTTGAAAACAAGGCACAACCCCACAACATTGCTAGCACGGCGAAAATGAATCATACTTACAGCTCATATATCCAAGCAATACATCAGTCAGTGCCAACACAGACCTTTCACTGAAACAAAGCAACTTCAGGTGGGAAAAAAAGAGTTAGTCTCCGAAAGTTTGAGTCATTTGTGGCATCAGTATGCAGCTCCTGGACCGTTCTCCTCTAGTTCAACTAGTAGAGCAGCAAGGTCAAACTGCAAAGGTCATGGGTTTGAGTCCTATGGAGCATTCATGTCAGTGAAAGTGTGCTGTGTGTGTGTGTGTGTGTGTGTGTGTGTGGATATGCTTATGTGTGTGTTCGGGTGTATCTGAAAAGATCCCTTTCTTGGACGCATTATTAAATACTGCTGCACACCTCACCTGTACCGTCAGATCCTTTGGACAAAAGTGTCCTAAAATGAAAGAGACGAACCAAAACACCCTCAGATGGGGGCTGACATTGGAGTTCTGACATTGGATCAAGCCGGATCAGTAGCTGCTCTCTGATGAGGAGGAAGCCTGAACTTCAGCTGGAAAAAGCTCACTCGATGTCCTCAGGCAGGTTTGAACTGCAAATGAAATGCAGCTTTAATCACCTTTACGAGTGAGTCAGTAATGGTGTCATTTGCAGCATTACAGTGTAAGAAAAACAAACACTGAGGGAGAAAAACAAACACTGAGGGAGCTTTTCAGAAAGTGGAACTCAGTGGGAGACATTGGACGTGTCTGTGCAGTGTCTGACAATTACACATCACAACATAAGTTCAATTACACATCACAACATAAGTTCAATTACACATCACAACATAAGTTCAATTACACACCATAACACAAGTTCAATTACACACCATAACACAAGTTCAATTTCACACCACAACACAATTTCAATTCCACACCATAACACAAGGTAAACTAATGCAAAGAGAAAGATGACACTAGTCAAAAAAAAGAAAAAAAACTAAAAAAACATCTGTTGTGCCTTAATTTTACTGTCAGTCGTGGAGCGCTTCCTACTGGAGGTTTAAAAGCACAAAATGACTAATAAATGGGTTTACTTATGCATGCAGTTTCCATGATTCTAAGAGAAGGTTGGGAACCTCTGCTTCTTGTTAGCCACATTAGCCACCTGTATAAAAGGCAGCTATACACAATCAAAGGATTGATACCAGACATCTGCTTGCAGATTGGTCACATTTGAGGTAAATGTGTTTCACCAGGGTGAGCATTTGTTTACTATGGTGTTCATACCATGCTTGGCTTATTTTATAACCACCATTTCTTCATACACACAGAGGTACCACAACTGTAATTACAGTTATTAAGTTAGTTACATTTACATTTACATTTAGTCATTTAGCAGACGCTTTTGTCCAAAGCGACGTACAAGGGAGAGAACAGTCAAGCTAAGAGCAATAAAAAAGCATGGTGTAACAATAAATACTACTTTACATGAGAATTAGAAAAACAACAACCTAGAAAAGAGGAAAAAGAAGTGCAGGAATGTAACTGCTGAAGTGCAAGTTAAGCGCTAGTCAGGTGCCAGTTAGGAGGGGAGGTGCTCTCTGAAGAGTTGGGTCTTCAAAAGCTTCTTGAAGGTAGAGAGGGACGCCCCTGCTCTGGTAGTACTAGGCAGTTCGTTCCACCAACGTGGAACTACAAATGAAAATAGTCTGGATTGCCGTGCTTGCACGGACGGCAGTGCCAAACGACGCTCACTAGACAAGCGCAGCGTCCTGGGTGTAACATTTGCCCTTACAAGAGCATTTAGGTAGGTGGGAGCAGAACCAGTAAGCACTCTGTAGGCAAGCATAAGTGACTTGAACTTAATGCGAGCAGCTACTGGCAGCCAGTGGAGCTCGATGAGTAGCGGGGTGACGTGTGCCCTTTTCGGTTGGTTGAACACCAGACGCGCCGCCGCGTTCTGGATCATCTGTAGTGGTTTCACCACGCAAGCCGGCAGGCCCGTTAGGAGGGCGTTGCAGTAGTCAAGGCGGGAGCTCACCAAGGTTTGCACCAGCAGCTGGGTGGCATACTGGGTTAGGTACGGCCTGATTTTGCGGATGTTGTATAGCGCAAAGCGGCACGACCTGGAGACAGAGGCGATGTGGGCCGTGAAGGTCAGTTGGTCATCAATAATGACCCCGAGGTTTCTTGCTGTTTTGGATGGAGCAAGAGATAAAGAGTCAGTATTGATCTTGATGTTGTGGTGGATGACCTGTTTGGCTGGGAAGACCATCAGTTCCGTTTTGGCCAGGTTCAGCTGAAGGTGGTGATTTTTCATCCATGTGGATATATCAGCGAGACAGTCCGAAATCCGCGCAGAGACCGTGGTGTCCTCAGGAGGGAAAGACAGAAACAGTTGAGTATCATCGGCATAACAGTGGTAGGTTAGTTAAAGCGAAACAAAAAAAAATGTATTTACTATAATAAAGGAATAGAACAAAGTGAATATAAAAACAATAAAACAGAGAAATGTTAAGCAAAATTGAGGCACAAAATCAAACAGTTTACAGCCCAATGGAGGAACAGTATTAGCACATGCCAACATAATGACATTTAAGCAGATAATTGCTTGGAGAACTGGCATCTGCCGGAGAGATGGTGGCACAGGGACAGCTGGTTGGAGAGAGTCGGGCGGAAGAGTTGAGGAGGTCCCTGAACCATGGGTCAGAGAGATACTGGCCTGGGCAGAGTCCATCCAGCCCTGTAGGTCAGCAATCTGTTCAGCAGCAGACATGGTGCTGGAGTAGGGGCCGGGGTCTGTGGCAGGGCAGTGCTAGCCGGGCTTTGCCAATCCCACATTCACTGCATTCAGTGGGGTCTGGAACTAATACCACAGAGTGGGCTAGAGGTATAGGTGATAAGTGTTGATCTAAATTACATATGCTGATGTACACTCAAAAAAATAAGTTGTTCAAATTACTTAATATTGTTATGTCAATGATTTCCACATAACTGAGTTGTGTTCAAACTAATTTAATACTATTATTACAGAGGAAATAACTAACTTATGTAAAACCAACAAGACTGTATTAAGTAATTACAATATTATTTGGTCAAGTTAGCCTTAATTGATCAGGCAGTGTTCATCTAACTAAACAGACCTTCATTACACTGACCTAACTCACTTATGTAATTCTAACTCAACTGGATTTACTAACACCAACTGAACAACTCCTTGTATTTCCAACTTAACTGACTTGAATAAGGAGTACCTAAATGGTTTTCATTGGTATAAAGCCTAGTTATGTCAACAATCGCCGTGAATTTGACTTCTGCATTTCCCCATCCCGTCCTTCCTCCAGGACCCCAGGGCAGCTTTTAAGCGCCCGGGGACCAAGTGAAGTGAACTGTCCATCTTGGTCAGGGATTGATAGGAGAGTGTGCTGTTGGGGTTCTTGTGGACACTGGGAGAACATGCAAACTCCACACAGAGATACCTAGCCCACCTGAACACTGAAGGTCTGGGGAGGACCTGCCCCCCTAACCAACAGTGGCCCATGCGGGAATCGAACCCATGACCTTCTTGCTGTGAGGCAGCAGTGCAAGGACCTGAGCCACCATGCCCTACCTTGGTTCTGTAATATTATTTATTACCAATGGAAAACGACAACCATCATGTGATATCAACGTGATATCATTCAACACATACCAAACTCTGGGTGTGGTAAAGAAAGCATTATTAGTTTTATGTAAAATTATTATTTTTTAGTAATTGAGCTTTTACATGTATCTTCAAGGACTGTCAGGCAAATCATCTACATTTAGTTATCAAATATTGAAATGTATTATATGGCAACGACAGTACGAACATTCTGATTGGCTAATGCCTAGTCATGCCACCCGCGTATTGCCCTATTCACTGGTTATTCCGGATCCTTATTGCTCTCTGACGACAAGATCGCTATTTTAAAGTATGTCTGTCAGGTAGCATTTTGTTAATTGGCTAGCTCGTTAGCTAGCTAACATGTACTCATATATGCTTGATTTTCGCAAGACAGTAGGACCAGTAATATCACTCTTAAACCATGCAATGTTTCAACATCACAGAATATATATATATACAGATTGTGCCATTCACTCAACAGTGTTATGTTGAATTAACTTAGCTGGCTTCTTTTGCTTTAACAAGTTTTCATTTTAAGTTAGACTTACTAAAGTGGACTAGATTTAGAGGTGATTTTGCATTTTAAGTTAGACTTACTAAAGTGGACCACATTTTAGAGGTGATTGTGCCATTCACTCAACGGTGTTATGTTGAATTAACTTAGCTGGCTTTTTTTGCTTTAACAAGTTTTCATTTTAAGTTAGACTTACTAAAGTGGACTAGATTTTAAAACCAAACACAGAAATGTTAATTAAATTGAATATAAGTACATTTATTTGATTCAGCAACTCACAGAGTTAACTTTTTTGAGTGGATTGGGGAAAAATGTACCCATGTATTGAGGGTAATAACTTAACTTAGGAAAGCAAGATCTGGGTGTCAGCCTCTGTGAGTTCCTAAACTACAGTGTGATTTGCTGGTAAAAGGAGTGGGTTTCAGACCTTCACACGTTTGTTTCACAACAGTACACTTCGCAATGGTATTGCACAGTCCATCATACATTCGGTAGCGCAGCTCGAATCAACTTCATAACTTTCTGCTCATTTGAAACGTCAAAAGAGTCTGTTCCACTTATTGAAGAATGACAGCGCAGTGCCTCGTCGTTCGTTGAGCAGTAGCTGAAAATCTAATTTTAAAGATGAGTTCCTCCTTAAGCCCGGTGCTGAAGTGGATGAAGTCAGGTGGGCAGGCTGGGAGTGCTCACAGGAGGGAGGCGGGAGAGAAACATCCAAACTTGCCAAACAGATGATGCCACTTCTACTGCAGCACAGTCCATTCAAACCGTCGTCCAAAGCCGTCGTCCATTTCCTCGTGTCTTGACTCGAATTTGCACAACTCTGTTTTGCAGCTGCTAGCTTTCCATTTTCACAATGAAACATCAACTTCTCATCCACACCTAAACTTTCACCAGCTTCCTTAGTTAGTCGCCATGCCCTCCATGTTGTTCACACAAGCCCCAACCCTCTACCACTGTCTTGGATTGGTTCCAAATAGGGTTACAGTTCTCAACGTTCACTGACCCTACACTCAAAAAAGTCAACTCTGTGAGTTGCTGAAACAAATACATTTATTTATATTCAATTTAATTAACATTTCTGTGTTTGGTTTTAAAATCTAGTCCACTTTAGTAAGTCCAACTTAAAATGAAAACCTGTTAAAGCAAAAGAAGCCAGCTAAGTTAATTCAACATAACACTGTTGAGTGAATGGCACAATCACCTCTAAAATCTAGTCCACTTTAGTCAGTCTAACTTAAAATGAAAACTTGTTAAAGCAAAAGAATCCAGCTAAGTTAATTCAACATAACACACAATCACCTCTATACAAGAATGTCCTAGATGGGTTTCTGGAGTTCTTACATTGCACATGCTCAGAAGCTGACTCCACTTTGAGTGTGATGCTGTGTTCAAATGAATGTGCTCGAGGTCAAGGTCTTACCCAGCTGGTATATTTTATTCTGTGATGTTGAAACATTAGTGCATGGTTTATGGTGATATTGCTGGTCCTACTGTATTTGTCTTGCAAAAATCAAGCATATATGAGCACATGTTAGCTAGCTAACGAGCTAGCCAATTAACAAAATGCCACCTGACAGACATACATTAAAATAGCGATTTAATTCTAGAATTGTAGTTTTGGGGATCTCAGCAAATGCAACATTACATTGCCATATAATACATTTCAATATTTGATAACTAAATGTAGATGGTTTGCCTGACAGTCCTTGAAGATGCATGTAAAAGCTGAATTACTAATAAATAACCATTTTTTATAAAACTAATAATGCTTTCTTTACCCCACCCAGAGTTTGATATGTGCTGAATGATATCACGTTGATATCACGTAATGGTCGTTTTCCATTGGTAATATAATATTACAGAACCAAGGTATGGCATGGTGGCTCAGGTGCTTGCACTGCCGCCTCACAGCAAGAAGGTCTATTTTTTGAGTGCAGGCTGATGAAGCGGTCACTCTTTGTTAGAGGCAATTCAACCCCTTTAAAAGTCAGTCAGTCTTATCTGGCTCATCACAATGAGATCACGCCAGCGAAACCAACTAGCTACGTAGAGACAGTTAGTAAATCAAGTTTACCAATCCCATAGGGAGAGGAGCTGTAACACCCTGAACCTCAACACTGGCCTATACCACTTCCTGCTCAGTTATCAACAACTTATTCCACTTAATGTCTGATGAAACCGAATCAAATGTTATAAATGTTTTCTAAAACCCTAGACAGTAGTGTGGTGTATGTAACACTAGTGTAATTATAAATTGTTTAAGCAGACAACTGGAAGGGCACACGGCAGACTTATGAAACAACAGAGTATATTTTATTGATAACACTGTAAGTACACTATAGCTACCCAGACAGAGCGGAGCATAAGAGGGCGCCCTAGTGGTGATTCAGCCCTTATATACTTATTACAACAACCAATAGAGGACCCCCCCCCCCCCCCCTTTTCAGTGCCAATCACATTCAACTTGATAAAATAACATTCTCAATCTTCTGTGTGTTTGGAACACCACAAGTAGCCATGTTGATGTGATTGCATTTCAAATCTTCTTTGTCATCACCAAAAACCATGCATGCTGAGTGGCAGAAAAGAAATAAAAAAGATCTCCTGAATTTCTGCACTAATAAAAAAAGAGCTGGTCAAGCACAGACCTATACAGGCACACGGAAGCCTAGAAGTCTGGAGTACAGCCTCATTGAAGTCTGCCGAACCGAATGGAGGTGTGAAGCACACATTAGCTATTTTGAGGTGAGAATGGTTCCTGCCCCCTGCTTTGCATGTTTCCCAGTCCCCATGTCAGAGTGGCATTTGCACCTCTGTACAGCATTGATTGGGTCGACCTGATTTACACTCTGAAGGTGGAGGGCACATACTTAATGAGAGAGAAAGAGGCTTGTTCGTAAAACTTTACTTTGCAGATCTGGGTCCGACTAGCACCTGGTACAAGTGAAAGTTACACTTTTCAGCAGTTCAAAAGTCATGAATCTCGCTAAGGTGAGATGACTCATACATCATACAATTAGCCACTGCCAAACTAAAAATATGCAGTGCTACAGAGACAGGTTTTGTGAGACAACAGAACAACAATAAGTTATTATATATATTTGATTATAGCGCCATCGCTAATATTAGAATTTGCAATGTATCTTTATTACAAAGTCAGTCTCTCTCTCGGCAGAATATATTTTGGCTTGGGGAATATTTCCCTCAGACGCATTTTCTATGCACAAGCTATTCTCACAGTTATGCATGCTAATACATGCGGTTCCATATCATTTGGCCTTTTAAGATCTTGCTTAATTACTGAAGCCCCACGTTTAGTGATGAATTGGTCAAAGGAAAAGCTGTGATGACAATGGCTATGTATACCAGTTATCCATCAGGGATCTCATTAGCGGCAGACGGAAAGAAAGCGAGGCGAGGCGAGGAGGCACTTCAGTCACTCTCAGATTAGCTTGATGGCAGTCTGATGTTATTTTCATAACCTAAGTGTGTGGATTTAATGAGTTAAGAGATCATAAAGTCTGTCTGTGTGGAGCCGGTGAAGTTGAGACCTTAAATGCCCTGGGAAAAACCTATTAATTGCTACAAAGTAAGTCAAGTCAACTGCTGGGCATATCAGACATGTGGTATGACACCCACTCTACTGAAAGCACCAAAATATTTCTGCTGTCTGACAAGAGCGCCACACTGCTAATAACACTTGTGTCTAGACACTGTAAGAAATGGCAATGACAGGACATCAGAATGTGTCATTTTTGAGGAGACAGCTGAAAACAAGATGTTCACACAAAAGAAACAGACGGTGATCACATGTTAACTATGTGCTGAAAATACAGTGGCTGACAGCTTTAAATACGTATCGGGTTTCTTGGGCCCACAGGCAGCGGAGTTAAATGTTTCAGGAGCTGAGCTGAGCTACAGTCTACCACAGGAACTTTTGATTAAGATGTTACTCAAATGTTACCTCTTCCTTCCCTGTCCACACTGGGTGGTGGTGGGGAAACAAACAAACACAAGACCGACTGCTAAATTAAAACAGGTTTAATCTCGTCTGGACAAAGCAAAGCAATTCCTCTCCGGTGCTGTTTTTCCTCCTCCTCTTCCCCCCCCCCCCCCCCCCCCCCCCCCACTTCACATCTTTTTCAGAGAGAGAGAGAGAGAGAGAGAGAGAAAGAGAGAGAGAGAGAGAGACGTGCCGAAATGGTAATGTGTGCAGCCCAGGCTGGACTTTTCATTATGTCTGCGCTCTTTGTGTTTTTCCTGGCCCACATAACCTGCATCATCAGAGTGGACTTTACGGCTTGATCTCCTGGATAATTTGTCCGGCTCCCTCCAAGGAATTATTGATCTGGCTATGATGAAAGGGCAGTCGGTACAATGGTACTCCAATTATAGTTTGCAACACGATGATTTGTTTTCCGTCAATGTCAAGTAGGTTATTAGCTATTTGCAATTCATCAGTTCATCATCAACAGCACAAAATACAAAATCTAATAAGACACAAAACATTACTTTTTACTATAAAGTATGTAGATTTAATAAAAAAAATTAATCAAATGTGTATAGTGATGTGCAAATATCCGTTAGACAGCTAATTAGCGGCTAATTGCTAAATTACCTCATGCTTTATTTCACTTCTAATAGTCATCCGTTTTTGTTTCACACAGCGTAAAGGTTTTTTTTTTTTTTTTTCATTACATCTAATGACTTTGAATGTCAATTCCTCCATACAGAGGGGAAAGGGACTCTGTGTGGTGTGTAATGGCTTTTAACAGACCTTGCTGTTGTGAAACTGGCAGATATTTGGGCTGGAGAGTTCATATGTAGGCATTCTTTGAGAGTCTGAAGCGACGTCCTGTGTTATCCTCTTTTAGACATTAGTTTGTACCGCATCTTAAACAAATCCCTTCAAAATTCCCAGTGTTGTTGAAATTGTATGAATAAGTGCTAACACACAAAACAAACTGTGCAGTATACAGAATTTTGTAACCAGATATCTCACACTCTTGACAAAAGATCTAAATAACTCATGGTCTTGACACTGCCTTGTGGTATTGCAAGACGTCTCATCCTCTGGTCCATTGGCAAAGGAAATATGAATGTTTGTTCTAAATACAAGCAGACTGTGGAACTAATCTGGCCCAGATATGCCCAACAAATGACATGTGATAAAAGTTCCCATATATACCAACACAACTTAGCACTCCTCAAGCCCTGTGTCTGTCTCTCTCTCTCTCTCTCTCTCTCTCTCTCTCTCTCTGTGTGTGTGTGTGTGTGTGTGAGTGACGTTGCTTAGATTTGCTCCACATGACGTGAGTCAAGCCTTCCAATAATAGCTGAGCCGAATGACACATTGCAGGTCTCATACCCAGACCACAGACCCACTGAACATGATCTGATGCCCTTGACATTCTAACAAGTTGACTTTACTTAGAAAAAGTGAGGAAACCAGATGGCCCCAAAAAAATCAGCGCAAGCAGCTAAACATTTGTAAGTTTTGACAACTACAGTGATCGTCATTCAGGTGGTAATGTATATTAAAAAGATCTGTGTATCTTACAAGACTAAAATTTGATATTAAAAAAAAAATATCAGGAAACCTCAGAATGATCAATTAAGCTTGAGAGTTTGAGGCTGAAACAGATCTGGCTCTGATCTGGTGTGGATCCAGATACAATTTACATTAGATTCAGATCCAATCCATTTCTTGTATTTACACGGGATGAGACACACACAGTAGGACACACAGAATGAGGTGTTAAACCCTTGTGCAAATACTCTTGTGTAAGTTAGCTGATATCTAGGTTAAAATAACCGGTCTGCAAAAGACTGCAAGCACTGGTCTTTTCAATGTTTCCTCTGTAACACAACGTACTCTACTGAGAGGCATTGTCTACAGGGTAAATTCTTGGTTTGCACCGAAATGTATTGTGTAATCTTGAACACAGTTTAAACTTTAATTTCTCCCAAACTCTGTTCCTGCAGACTCATCTGCACATCCTTTCCATATTAATACGGTTTGTAAACATAGTGATAAATAATTCAGCTCGCCTACACAGCATAGAGGCATGCTTATCAACTCATCAGAACTGCCCCAGATCTGGACCGGAACTGGGCCCGAACCGGGACAGACCCGTACCAGCGATGGCTCCTGGTTTCTGTTGCCTGTGGCGTCTCTCTTTGGAGGCCGTGCTGTGTTTTCTGATGAAGTTATTTTTGGAAAATTTGACACACGCTCGTCACGCAGAGCTAAATCGGGCAACATTGTTTATAAATGGGGTTTACTAAACACGGTGTTTGTCATAGGGAGTTCTATTACACTATCACTGGCATTTGCCTGAACGACTCCAAACCGAGATATGCCATGTTGTGTGCAAAAATATCAAGTAGCATTAAGGGTAGTTAAGTACATAGTGGCATACAACTCTCATGGCTACTTCTTATTTTTCTGACCTTATGTTAAGTAGCATTAAGGGTAGTTAAGTGCATAGTGGCATACAACTCTCATGGCTACTTCTTATTTTTCTTACCTTATGTTAAGTAGCATTAAGGGTAGTTAAGTGCATAGTGGCATACAACTCTCATGGCTATTTCTTATTGTCTTTTCTTCCCTTCATTTCTCTGGCTTTAGCTGCGATCACAAAGGTGTGTTATGAAAGAATTATGTGCAGTAGATCAGAACACCATGAGGCAGTCTGAAAAGGCTAAAAATATAGACCTGCCTTCAAAGATCTGCTTCCAGGTATGCAGTTAACCTTTGCTTCCATAACTTTTTCCTTCATTACGCAAATAATCAGAGTTTTAAAAATAAGACACAAATGTCTGTATAAACACTAATTCATTTAGTGAAATAATATCTTACAAATTGATCCTCTTAAGGTTATTTGCTCCTAATGGTTGCAGTAACAATTAAAGCTAATAGTTGTTTCACTGGTTAATAGGAATGCCCTGCAGAATCACTGGGCTTTTATTTGCATGAGGGGGTCGCTCAGTCTCTCGCAGAACCACTGTTTTAGACGGGGACACACTGAGTGGGTTTACAAAGTTAGGGAATTAATTTGTTGCCTAATTGTACCCTGAGGAGGGAGGTGTCGGTCCCAGTTTTATCTGACTCCTGCATAATGAGTAAAAATGATGAACTTCACATGGCTTCGACAAAGGTCACCCCACCTCACCCACCCCACACATACACTCTCACTCTCTTTCACACACACACACACACACACACACACACACACACACACACACACACACACACACACACACACACACACAGGGAGAGAGCAATAGAGGCAGAGACACAGAGAGCCACACACACACACACACACACACACACACACTCTTTACGGCAACAAATTGATGAAATTAATGAAAGCACTCTGTCTCAATGCAGTGCAGTGTTGTTTGCAGTCTGTCTGCGGGGGTGCGGTTCTTTAGAGTGAAGTCGAGAAGTATCAACAGCAGCACCATCTGTTAGCCAAGTTCCTCTTCACTGAAACCTCTCTCTGTGAGCTTCATGAAACTACCTCAGAGCTTAAGATGCTTAATATGAGGGGAAAATGAACAAGCAATAATGTATGTGAGGAATGATCGTCGTAGGTTGATTTCGGTGCTAGGGAGTATATGACAGAGTGCAGTTGAGTATGTGCTCTGACTGCCATGCCACGGAGCCTGGCTCTCTTAGCATTGCAGTCAAGGTGCAGGTTTGGCAGTCTGTAGACTCAGGTTCAAAGCCAGGTGGGGTGACTGCTCTCTCCCTTTGCTACGTATGCTGTCGGAAGTGAGGCGTTCCTTTAGTGATTACACACATACTTTGATTAAGTTCTCAGTGCACTTCTGGTGTTAAAACGTCCAAGAATATCCATCCGGCCTTATGTAAGAGGGCAGGAAACCTTCAGAACTGTATGGACTGTATGGCACTAGGTTGCAGTATTCTCATGGATCAGTGCATCATATCACATGCCGGATTCAGCTGCATGGGTGTGCCATGGCATCAATAGGTGCTTCTCTCTCTCCTTCATCTCCAAATGGGTGTCTTACCGTAAGGGAAAGTTCAAGGAAACTTTTTAACATCGACGTTCTAAACGGAAGTGTCAGTAATAGTGTCACGCTTCTGCCTCAGACTTTAGGCCGCAGTTGTACGTTGTACATCCAATGAAAGGATTTGCATCTCAGCATAAAAAGAAAGCGCATATGGCACGAACAACACCAAATCTAGCAAGAGAAGCCTTTGAATACAAATGTTCCATTATCTGCTGCCAGAAACAAAAAATAGCCAGTTGAATTATAGAGACGAGGACACTTCAGGAAAACAACCTAAGGGGGATCTTGGGAATGCGTATTTGAGCACTACTGAGTCATCGTCGTGTGCTTATGACAAACGCAGCTATATTTAGATAACAAGTCAGATTCTTCTTACCAGTTCAGGACCACCGATGTCAGGTGCAGGGAGATTTTTGAATTCCAAGTGTGTGTGTGTGTGTGTGTGTGTGTGTGTGTGTGTCATTGGCTCTGGGCCCACACTCAGCCCAGCATGGCATGGTGGAGACATAAGCCACCTCCATCTGCCTTGAGTTCTGTGTCTCTTTGTGTGCCTAATGAAAGACAAACACTCAAGATGTTTCCTTTGCATCAACATTTTTAACACAGCACTGGTCTTTAATTAACGCCAGAATTAACACTTCTGAATTATCTCTGGGCATTACCCCATGTATTCTGATTGTTTTCACATGATCTGAAATATTGTCAATAAAATTATGACAAGTCACTTCCTGCACATCATTTGCTGCATGTGCTACATGGAGATCATTGTAGACGTTTGCATTTATTCAGCAGATGCTATTCTCTAGTCTAAAGAAACTCACAGGACACTCACCGAAAGATTATGCGATACTTAAATATATTTAAGTAATATAGTATATTGCAAATTACAATGTGAAATGACATACCACAACAACAGTGGGGTCAGTTCGCATCAGCATAAAATGCTATCTCAGGATAAATCTGTGTGGCAGCTCACTCAAGCAACTGAAAAAAGTCAACAAAGATGGCGGACCAGCCATGTGGTGAGATGGCCATGTTTGTATATAAACATAATTAGTTCGCCTTTTTTTCCCGCCTAGATTTTTCAAACGTTACAGAGAAATAGACACTGTAACCAACAATAATGTGTTTTTGTAAGGCGTCTGTCATCTAACGTTAGCTTGTTAGCTTACGTTGGCAACGCTAACCTATTTGCAGCATGCTTACGTCATATGTCATTTTAAATGTTATCTTAAAAGCTTGTTCGAAACCAGTGTTCTTAGAAGATGCCTTCAGTAGAAAGTTATGCCTTATGAGTCTCCTATCTAGCGAGGCAACGAGGCAGCAACCTTCTGTTTTGTGCTCACCCATGGATTACCTTTACTTTTTGAAAGGCCACTATAAAATGAGCAGATATGTTAATACACGCTACAACCACAGCAACAGGAGCACTATCTGTGTCAACTTTTATTCTCTTACATCACGACTTTCATGGCTATAGTGTCATTTTTCACGAATGTGTGTTTTTTTTATAGCGGTCCCTGATACCATAGGCAGTTTTCGTGTTTAATCAAGGTGCTAAGTGGTTGGATTCTCTAGCGTACCACCCTGTGTCACATCCTTCCCAGAGCCTTAATGAAGGCTTTCGCTTAGGCCTGCTATAAAGTGTGAATTTTAAACACCTCAGAAAGTGCAAGGAGGCTCTATATCCTACGTCAAGGTGCTAAAGGTTTTCATTTGCACTTTAAAAAAATGTGCTTATTCTTGGACAAAGAAATCAGCTTATGCCTGATGTGTGTCTGTCTGATCTATTGTGGCACCTAATCACCCAGATGATGGCTTGTTTTTTGTTCAGAGACATCGTTAGTCATAACTTTGTGAAAGTTTAAGCACAAGGCGCAGGGCATTTCTGATGAACATTTCTGGAGAGCATTTCCTGGACATATTATCTGAGCACATCTTGGTCTCGTGTGTATATAATTGTCAAAAGTCCAGCACTAATATGTCACCCTTTGTGTCAAAGTATTGACCTCTGACATCAATGTTACACTGTTTGTCATTGGCCAAAAGCCTATCAAATATGTAAAGGTATACAATTTCACACCATTTCCGAGTTATCATATATGTTGTGTTAGTGACAGTACTAATGATGTCAGAGGAAAATTATGTCATCCTCTTCGTACTCTTTGTGGTATGTAGGTAATCACACCTACATAAGTGAAAAAAATAATAATTGTGAAGTTAATGATAAAATGAGGGCAGTGGGAAAGTTCTTTTATGGGTCTTGCATGGGAAGGTAGACACTCCTGCCCTCCATAAGTCTCCCCTGCAGAGACGTCACCATCAGCGACCTGACAAAGGCCTTCGACCTCCTCAACAGGAGGGGACTCTTTCTGCTGCCTCTCAAGAACAACTAATCAGGTAGTAACTGTGATCAGGCGAGGGACAGAAACAAGAGTGACTGAAGACTGTTCAACCATACTCGACTGCATGCAAAGACCAAGGTGTGTGTTAAGACCAAGCACCGATACGTGAGATGCTTTTTTGCAGATTTTGCTGCGCTGGCAACTCACACTGAGGAAGCTCCAGAGACTCATCAACCGCTCCACCCATGCCTACAGTGACTGTGACCTGACTATCAGTCTCAAGAGGACTAGCATCAGGGCCAAGACATCGGCAGCATCCTAACATCCGTATCGGCCCTAGAAGTGGTGGAGGATCTTACCTGGGCTCCACCATCCACAGCAACCTGTCACTGGACGCTGAGCTGGACAAGCGGATTGGCAAGGCCGCCTGACCAAGAGTGTGTGAGGGAACGGCACACTGACTACCAACGCTGAGATGCAAGTGTAGCAGGCCTGTAGACTCAGCACGCTCCTGTACGGCAGTGAGACGTGGACCTTGTACGCCCGCCAAGAGCAAAGGCTCAATATGTTCCATCTCTGCTGCCTGTGAAGGATCCTGGAAATCTCTTGGCGAAACCCCATCCCCAACAGGGATTTCCTGGAGAGGGCAGGCATCCGAAGCATGTACGCCCTGCTCACTCAGAGCCGCATCCGATGCATGTACGCCCTGCTCACTCGAGCCGCATCCGATGCATGTACGCCCTGCTCACTCAGAGCCGCCCAGATCAGATGGGCCCGCCATGAGCTTCGCATGTATAATGGCCACATCCCCAAGGACATACTGTATGAGGAACTGACCACTGGCACTGGACCTCTGGTATGACCACAGCCCTGCGCCACAAAGATGTCTGCAAGCGCAACATGAAGGCCTGTGACATCAACCCAGTAGCCTGGGAGGCTGCAGCGTCTGACGGCAGAGGCTGGAGACAGACAGTCCAGGCAGATGACTAGAGGCCTCAGCACCACCAGACGCAGCATTCACCGGCAAGTCTAGGAAAGTCTAGGAGTCCGCACCGGGACTGGGTTTTAGAACCACAGTAAACACTGCAGCTCATCAACAGACTGTCCAAACCAAGGTGCTGATTGCATTGTCTTCTGAGACTGAGGATGGCGCTAAAAAAGATAAGCAATGGAATTTATGAAATGCTACATCTTGAAATAACAAACACGATCCCGTAATCTCTAAAATAATAAGCCCAATCACGTCATCTCTGATGTGATGGATTTGCATTGAGATCTGGGGTCTCCATCCGCTGGCTCTCCTCCTTCTGAGCTGACAGCCATGTGTCCAGCTGACCTTTAGTGAAGCCCAAATGTGTGACGCTGCTGAGGACCTAACCTGCAATGATGAGACAGGCCAGATGGCTCGACCATCCTCCCCTCCTCCCTCCTCAACCGTCCTCCGACAGACTCCCCCTCTCAGGGACTCCACAGCCCTGATCCCTCCCTCTCTCTCCCTCTCCCTCTCTCCGTCCCTCTCTGTCTCTCTCCCTCTCTCATTCTTTCTCTCTCTCACACAAACACACACACATGCACACACACACACACACACACACACACACACACACACACACACACACACACACACACACACACACACACACACACACACACACAGCCCCAATTAAGCCATACAGTATGAATGTGTTGCTGGCACAGTCACTGACAACAATACTGGGATGTGTGAGTGTGTGAGGACTATGTTTTGATGAAATCTAGATGTACCCTGCCACCCAATACCAAGTTACATAGAACATTTCTAGGGCCAGGTACTTACAGTATATCTTTGGCATTTCAGCAACAGAAAAAAAGTTTAACATATAATATACTGAATATCAAAGAGTAACAGCACATCCTGCCTTTTTTACAATACTAGGGTCAGAGTTCAGAGTTAGAATTACGATTATTGGGGTCATACAAAAACATACTATGTTATTACATATCTATAGATGGTGTGTTACGCTTTACTTAATAACATAGCTAAAATATAACATGGGTGTACTGAAAAGAAAAAAAAACATTACAAAATGATAAAATCAAGTCCTGTTATGTTACTTTCAGATAAAAATCAATGCTTGCGTTGATGTATGCTGATAGATTCACCCATAGTCTGCACACCACTGGGTCAATATAGCGACCATGAGCTGGTCGAACAGAACCGAAAAAGAGAAACCAATTTTCAGTTTTTCGGTCCTTTTATTCAACGATGTTTGAAGCAGAATACCACCTTCTTTCTACACTAAAGCAAATAAAAGACACAGGAAAAACCACTGCGGCTCTTTGGGTTTTTATGTTGTCAGAGTAATCCCACCCCCCTGCACTCACACACACTCACACACACACACACACACACACACAGACACACACACACACACACACACACACCTCCCCCAGCCCCCAGCAGGGACCTGGCCAGTGGCATTTTCCCTGCAATTTGTTATAAGAGAGTGAGTTTACATTTTGATTTAATGAGGCCCATAGGCATGGCCCCAAACAAGAATCAATCATCCGGATGAAAAAAGGTGTGCAGTCCAGTTAAAGCGAGAAAAAGGGGAGGAATTTTAAAAAAAATGTGTGTGTGGGTGCCTAGACACATAGAATGGACACATAGAATGACTATTAACTTGCTAGTTCTGAAGCTTTACTTTTAATCATGGATTAAAAAAAGAACACTGAATAAAGACACTGTATGAAATATTAAAAATGGCATAAACTTCTTACACATGTTAGTTTAACAAGGTCATATCCTGTATAAAGCCTAGGATTAATGACTGTGACAATGACTATGACAGACTATTCATATTGTCAGTATAGACAGTTGGATCATCAAAGCACAGATGCTATGATGTTGATGATGTACTATATGCTGAGCCTGTAACAAAAAAATGCCTTCATTTAGACACTGTTTTTAATCATAATTTTGTATTTGAGGGTGCAGACTGATCACATACTGAAAGGGCAGTTATAGCATCTCCTGAGCATATTTGAAGTAGTATTTAAGTATTGCTAGGAAGATGAGTAATTGTTAGATGGCTAATTTAAATAGGTGTGGAATACTGTATCATTACTCCTGCCTGGACTGTCTCTCTTATTTTATCTCTCATTTTTCTTCACCTTGTGTTTGTGTTTTCATTTTTGTCATGTGCCTTTGTTTATTTGTGTTTGTGTTTATTGTGTTATTTATTTTGTTTCTCCAGTTCTGTTCCTGGGCGCTCTTGTCCCCGCCGCTCACCTGATCACAGTTATTACCTGATTGGTTTCCTCCTGTTCCTCTACCTCCTATTGATTGTATTTTCAGCTCAATGTTCTGTGTATTTAAGAACTGTGTTTGTCACTGTTCTCTGCCAGTTCGTCCTGTTTGCCGTGAGTAGTCTGAGTAGTCTTCAGAATTTATCTCAGTCTTTGTGCCTGCTCGTTTTTTTGTTTCTGTTCATGTTTGTACTCTAGCTGTGTTCTGGACTCCATCTTGGCCTGGTATCTGTGCCTTGTTTGCCCGCCTGTTTTTTGTTACTGTGTGTTACATTGTTTCTTCAGTTGTGATTCACATGCACTTTCCAAAAGTTCACAACCACCTCTGGTGCCACATCATACCAAAGGAACCGAGGAAACATGTTTGTTGACCCAAGCTGAATAGCATGGAACTGTTGAGCAGCCATTCAGGAATGGCGTGTGGAATGTCATTGAGGTTCTTGTTGTGTTGTTATTTAGAGCACCACTCCAGAGATATCTCAATCCAACAGGATGTAGACACACATTTCTGTCAAATTGGATAAATGCAAATGGAGCTAACCTGCTGGATTAGAAAGGAGATTGGACATGTCGCACCCTCCGCCACCCCCCATCCACTCACACACCACACACACACACACACACACACACACACACACACACACACACACACACACACACACACACACACACACACACACACACACACACACACACACACACACACACCTCCACTGTGAAGTCCCTGGATTGCATCACCTCCATCGTGTCCCATTTCTATTCCTTATTAGAGGCGAATACCAAAACGGAGATTACACTGTGCCTCTCCTGACAGCCTATTCATAATTGATTTCCCTCCCAGACAGCCAACATGCTCCCTTTTTGATTATTTTCTCTGTAATTTGTTGCATATTACTATTTTAAGAAAGCATCAATTTCCCCACATTTCTCCTTGAGCTGAGACTGCCGCCCTCCCCTCCCTTGTCTGTAAACATACAGGATTTATAATGCAGTATGTTTCCCCACACAGGTGATTCCAGTATATTTTACAGATGGAAGCACTAGCTAATGATATCACAAGTGCCTATGTGACATATATGTGATAACACGCTTTTTACCCCCGTTGTACAATGGTAGCTTCCTCTGTACGAAGGTGCTGGAGATAAAGAAAGGCAATAATAGGTCTGGGTACACAGTTTGTCATGTGGGCAAACACACGCACACACACACACACACACTCACTCACTCACTTCAACATGTACACATACACACACACACACACACACACACACACACACACACACACACACACTCACTCACTCACTCACTTCAACATGTACACATACACACACACACACACACACACACATTCACTTCAACACGTACACATACTCACACACACACACACACACACACACACACACACACACACTCACTTCAACATGTACACATACACACACACACACACACACACACACACACACACACACACACACTCACTTCAACATGTACACATACACACACACACACATTCACTTCAACATGTACACATCCTCACACACACACACACACACACACACACACATTCACTTCAACACGTACACATACAGTACATACACACCTCATCACATACATACACACCTCATCACACACACACACAAACAGAGCCTCCTGCCATGATTAAGGTGGAATGCGGCTTTCAGAGAGAGAGCCCTCTTCAAATAAATTGCTATCTTTTCTTTATCAGGTTAAGGGCCAGGGACTGGAGGGAGCTGAGAGAGAGAAGAGCGTAGCGCAGCGGCCGGGACGAGATTATGAGATTACTGTCCCTGACCTTGTTTAATAGCCCTCCATCATATTTACCAAATGCCATTTTGCTCACTGTCTGGCTAGGGTGGGGGAGAAGAATGGGGGGGGGGGGGGGGGGGGGGATGGATGGACAGCAGTGTTGGAAAAAAAAAGTTGTTTGCTCTCAAGGGTGCACTGATGGGTCTCTTCATCGCGGGGTGTTCACATTGCTCACGTTACCGCGGAGACAAGAGCAACATGGCAACAATACCAGAGGAAGCGCTTGAAAAACGCAGAGAAAGAGAGAGAGAGCGAGAGAGAGAGAGGGAGGATCAGGAAAGTAAAGGGGGGTCAGTTAATATAGGATCCAGTCAAACGAATGTCCTTCAATACTTCCTCAGACACAGCTTTGCCTCCAAGAAAATCTCAGGAATTGGGCTGGTTTATTATGATCCTTTGCAGTTGAGTAACACATTCGTAATGGCTGCATGGTGCGGAGTTGTTTCCAGTCTGTGCTCGGCTGAGGGGAACAAGCGATCACTTCCTCTTGTGTCACGCGGACGGTAATACAGTGTGAGGTATGCAGGGCAGGCGTCCGATAAATACCTGGGTGACAAATAAATGTGTAGTAAAGGGGACATTAATTCAGCACTTGTAGGACACGTGTCCTTATGACAAAAGAGGGAGACATTCGTCAGTCTACACCGCAGATGGCCTCTGTGGAGAGCTTGACAAATTACCCTTACTGGTGGCGACTGACGCCGGCACAGTGTGCCGAGTCGCTCCCTCGCTCGTTTCCTTGCCACCGTTCCGTTGTTAATCTGTGAGCATTTGGCACACGCTGCAGACGGGGCGGGTCCCCCCCTCGCCGAGGAGAAGTGTGTTTTCTCCCTTTAATGACCTTCAAAATGTTGTCCATTATTCATGGCAAACACCCCGGCCAGCGCTGTGGCACTAATAACTAATTAAGCGGTAAAACGCGTGCCCTTTGGATTACCATACAGTGCTGAGGTGTAAATATTTAATGTCACAGGGGGTCTTGCATTGTGTTGATCTGCGATTTGCTCACTTTTGATTTTGGCCGCTCTGCGAAACGTTTGGCTTTCTGTTCTGTTTTATGGCTGGTGGGAAACATGGCCACAGAAGCCCCTTGCACTGGGGTCTCTCTCTGAGGGACTCATCTGGCCACAGTCAGGAGAGGGCAAAGAGACATGCCACTGAAGCATGGCTGAGCAACTTTCAAAAATTCTGGGCCACAAATATTACTTAATTATGCTTCGACTTCAACCTAAGGCCCATTGATACAGCACACTGCATAGCCCGTAGAAACACAATTCAAAGTTGAGCACAGTGAACAACCAGCAATCATAAATTAGCTGAGATTTAATTCAATAAATAGTCATAAGAGGGAAAAAACAGGGGGAAGGGGGGTATGCAAATCTGACTGAGGCATTGGGGAATGTGGACCATGTTGCACCATTTATTTACTTTTCAGTGTTCCTATTAAATAAACAGTACTATTCTCCGCAGATTTGAAAACCTGGGGTGTGCCTCTCTCGCACAACTGCTGCTGGCCTGTAAATATGCCTCCACTGAAGAATTGATAGGCTCTGTGCACATGTCACACGCATCTGTTTGTGTTTGTGGGCTGGCACTGGTCCAGTCTGGTTCTGCTTTAGCAGTGATCTCTAAGGGGAGAAAAAAAGTGTCAAGGAATAAGAGGGGGAAAAAAACTGCATCGAGCTTGCTGTGTAGTTCAGACTTGAACTCTACTGTGTTCTCCAAATTAGGGTTAAGCCTCAAGCAAACTGCAACAATGGAGGTCATGTGGGCTTGCTGCAAGACACGTTGCACATGATGAGCCTTAACCGTGTTCTGTGTGAAAAGATTAACATCGTGATAGCATGTTTGACACCAGTCAAACTGTACAAGAGAGAAGGCCAAGTGAAACGTGCGACTAGAACTACCATGACGATAAATGTTGGCAATTAGGTTGTTCTGTCCACACTGGCTGCTTTGTGAGCAAAGGTCGTAGCCATGACACCATGATTATAGTCTGCGATTTTCAAGTGTCAGAAATTCACCATAATCCGACTTGGGTCCCAAAAGCACTCGGAGGGCTGCTGTAACACATTCCTGCCCAGTCACTGCCCAGTCGAACACCAACACTCTAGCACCCCACAGCACAAGATTGGCCCCTTTTCCCCCTTCAGGTCTCCCATAATGGACTGATTCCTTTATTGTCATTGCACAGATTACAATGAAACTGAGTGGCATTCACACATAACAAAAAGCAATTCAAAAAAGCACAAACTAAACTAATTTAAAGTGCTTAATATATAAAGAAAAGTAATTTAAAATGTATATATTTGCTGTATTGCATTGGCATGTACATGTGCTGCATGTACAGTTAGGAATATGCACATACAAATGAACAGTTAGAATGTAGCCATCTGTTCAGTGTTACTGATAGTCACACAGTGACAAATAATGAACTTTAGACCATGATGGTCAGAAATCGCTAAACCCACCTCGACTCATATATGCCTCAGGTCATATCACTGTTCTGGTTCTCCTCTCTGCCAGTGTCTTAATTGGTAATTAACAGGAAGAGAACTGAAATATAATACTGAAGTTCAATGGTGTTGGTAGGAAAGAAACTACTCAAAGATAAAAAAAATTACCTAATTTATAAATAAATAAATAAACTTCAAGCAGAGTTGACTTTGGTACTTCTTTCTATTTATATTTTTTATAGATAAATGTATAGCATACATTTCCCAACATTACATACATTATATAATCCACTATAACACAACAGCTTTCTCATTTAAAGACCCCAAGCATTCAAAGAGCCTAGCACAGAGAGCTCAGATTGATCTTCCCTTACAATTGCTTGGATTTGTTTTTAACAAGATTTGATGTTAAAGTCTTTGGGTAATAATGCCAACTAAACATCTGATTATCATGCTGTATGATATGTGCAAAAGCAATTAGACAAAGAAAAGAAACTGTGCTGGATTTCTAATTACACTCCCCCCCTCCAACAATGTTGGTGTGAACAGCACTACCACAATCTGCTGTGGACAAAATCATAGAAAAATACAATATGACATTACAACACGCAGCTAAATGGAAGGTGGGTTCTCTGCAGTCGCGCTGTGATTTCATTTCTGCACACACACTTCACACACAATAGCCTGCTGTGTCTGTAGTAGGGCTACCGTAATGGGCTTGAGAGTAAAACCAATGTTTTGTGTGTCGGTTAAAACTCCTTCTCTAAAGGTGTAACACTGAAGGCAGAAAACAAAGCATTACACCCAAGGGCAAACGAGATATTAGTTATGATAACTACTATGGTAAAACTACCATTTAGTTATGGTAAAACTGGTTATTCAGATATCAGATTATCACATCGTTTTATCCAAAACAACTTTGACATTATAATATAAGTGGCACCCTGTTTTATGAAATGTATGTGCCTAATGTGTACTATCAAATCACGAAGCCATGACCAATTGCTGCAGGGTCACAATCACTGCGTAAAACATGTAGTCACCTTCACTTCAATCTGGTTATGAACATTGCAATGTTTGTTAAAGCAGCAGGAAGGAGGTTTGGTCCAAAACTAGCGTGCTAACTGCATAAAATGCAAAAGTCTTGAAAATACCAACAACAGCACAGTTGGCACTGATAGAAGTTTGCTGGCATGCTAAACTGGTGTCTTGTTGCTGGTGACGTCCCGCTGTGAAAGCTTTTCTTACATTTCCACGGGGTGGTCCGACTCAAACCACAGAAATACATATTCTTTAGCCTGGGTGGCTAGTGGGAAGGACAGGTGTGTTTAACTGTCATTCACATGGCCATATACCATCAAAATGAATTTGAAAATAGTACCAAAACTAGTTGCGTATAAAGCAATACCTCACAAAAGTGGCAGAGTGTTACATACTGTTACTTTAACATACTACACTACTACATCTCTCCATGTATTAATGAGATGTATATTTAGTCAGGCATATCACCGCTAACTCCCAGGGTGCCACACCTTTAGCTCTGGTACGTCTGCACATACAAGGGGTTATGGATAATTATGTGACCTGAGGTAGAAGGAGATGTGATAAGCCCCTCAGACCGAGGTAGCGAAAGACTGTATGAAGGTCAATGTTGTCCATTTTCTCAGACAGTGCTGACTTACTATTTTCAATTACCTGAAACAGAAACACCACAGAAGTTATTAACAAACTTTCTGCACCTGCGTGTAACGACAGCTGAATAACTCATCTCCTTCTACCTTAGCCCACAAACGTATCAATCACCCCTAGTTCATCCGGAAGAAAAAATTCAGCCTTTCAACCTCAGAATGAAAAGTATTGAAGTCAGTTCAGTGCAGGAAATGAATGATTCCGTGTGTATTTTCCGCATTAAATAAAGTGTTTTAAATAAATAATCCATGAATAGTGTTGTTTGTTGACAAAATTCATGTGCCCCATGGTTTCCTCATCAGTTGATGCTTTTCTTTGCACATTTATATGCACAGGTATTAACTACTGGGCTTTTTCAATGTCTCCATTGCACCACCATCAGTCAGCCTTGCAGACACATAAAAGGGCTTGCAAGCTCATTGATTACTTTAACCATTGGGTAACCTTTGGTGCAACCTTTCAGCTCTTTTCTGCCCACAAACCTAAACAACCCCAGGCCTCACGGACAAACAAAATGCATCTTAGTCAGCATCATTGAGATAACCCACCACTCAGTTTCAACACCAATAAGGAAAGCCACTGTCCATGAATGGGGGGGGGGGGGGGGGGGGGGGGGGGGGGGGGGGGGGGGCTGAAATTGATCTATTTTAGTGTTCCCTGAAAACAGTGTCCTCAACGGACCCTCTTCCTGAACCTTGAAGCAGCACACAGAGACAGAAGAGGCTAGTGTGACCTGTTGACAACCCCTATGAGGGGGATCACTTCTACCCATCCGCAATTAGAGACCAGCAGATGTGTATGTGACAGTATACTTTACAGCCAAATGCCTTGTAGTAAAACACTTTATGCCTGCCAATAAAATACCAAATGGCTTTTAATACAAAAGGAATTTTAACTATAGTCCCATGTAAAACTATATGATCTAATATGAAACAAGAACAAATTACCTGGGAGTTAGACTCAAGGAACTGAAATGAAGTGAGACACCTTTTAACCCCTTTTATGCAAACAGAATAGAGCACCTTGTGATTAAGAGTGATAAAATATAAAATCAGTCAGGCTAGAATGTATCTAGTGAAACCATATCATATGTTTTAATTAAGCGTATGAGGGTGTTAAATATATATTATGGGCCAGTTTCCCAAAGCCTTCATAATGATATATCGTTCCTAACTTATACCTTAAGCTTTAACATTTCAAGGTGTTTCCCAGAAGTGTTTCTTCAGCTGAGTGGAAGAAAAGCGCTCGTAAGGTTGATCCGGGCCACTCTTACCTTAGGGACAGGGTTAGGTTAGTTTTTATATCAAACAAATGTTTTCGAGCCTAAAAATGTTGTGTTAGTCTCTGGACTCTGCACTGACTGCCATGTAAGCACCAATGTAAGATATGTGTTGCATTACATATTGTGCTTCATTAAATAAAAAGAAAACACATCGGTATAAATGAATTAGCCGCTAATTTTGTATCCCTTGTGAGTACAGATCTATGAATAACATCTAGCCTACAGCCATCTTTATTTGGGAACTTTTTTTATTCTGACTTGCATTGTATTTCTTGTCGATGCACTCCAATCTGAGACATGCCTATCATGGTTATCTCACACATGCTCAGAACTACATGAATGACAATAATCGATGCCAGAAACATGGATTCAGCCTCTTAAAGTGTACATAGGAAGTGAATGACAATAATCGATGCCAGAAACATGGATTCAGCCTCTTAAAGTGTACATAGGAAGTTAATGACAATAATCGATGCCAGAAACATGGATTCAGCCTCTTAAAGTGTACATAGGAAGTTAATGACAATAATCGATGCCAGAAACATGGATTCAGCCTCTCAAAGTGTACATAGAAAGGTTTCTCCTAGGGGAACTCTTAAGAGATAATTTGGGAAACACATGTAGAAAAGTAAACGACTTTAGTAAGGTATACCTTCCGGGTCTTCGTAGAACGCTAAGAGACAGCGTTATCGGAAAACCCAGGCATGATTTATGAGCCTTATTTTTGAATGTAGGCAGGCTTGGCAAGCTGGATTCAAATGCATTTATGGCAGGCATAGAGTGAACTGAGAGACTACCGAGAACAACAGACTTTTATCTAAGGGTACACTTCAGTCAGAATTTAAACAGGCCCTCAAGCATGTAAGCATCCTTACCAAAGATTGCATCAGAGAACAATGCATTTGCTGGTGGTAAGAGGCCGTTAGTCTCCTGTGAAAATCCCTGAATGTTTTTTTTTTCTCTTTCTCTCTCTCTCTCTTTTTCTCTCTCTTTGTCTCTCTCTCAAACACACGATTTAATAGAGGAGGCTAGCTGGGAGATCAAGCAGTTTTGTTCACTTTTGTTCACAACTATTTCAGCCATTAACGACCAAACTGCCCTGACATCTTGCCATGTCCTTAAATTAATACAAAAAGCACCGATCTCAAAAGCACCTCCTCACAAGGACCGTAATGGTTATCTTGAGAGGTGCAGAGCGTTTTATGATTGGCCTTTAAATTCAACACACGGTTATATTTCAGAACACAAACTGACAGGATATCTGGCCACAGCAATAGTTAAGGAGAAGCATTGGCAATTAAATTATCTTTGTCAGAAAATCCCAGTCCTTACAAAGACCAAAGAAAAGGGTCCAAATCGAAACAGATAATGATCTCATTAGACATTTCAGAACTGGCGATGACACGTGTTTCCGTGCTGAGATATGTCCTTGGCAGGGAGGAAGCGTCCAGTATGAAAGAAACAAGCATCCTTGTGTAACAAAGCCATTGCCTTCAACTTCTTTCGACTGAGTATAAATATTTAATTTACGAGGACACATTCCACCCGTAAGAAAACCTGCATTAACTCCAGCCCGTTAAATTATTAACCTTAAAAACCCTCATTGTCCCCAAATGTACCCCAATATGCTAAACGAAGTTGCTTTGATTCACATTCTGCTGCTCTCGGATGATGAAGTCTGCCAGGGAGAAGCCATTAGTTTGAATGGAAACTATAAAATACTTTTGTTCAGGCGTGCATGTAAGCCATCCACTAGAGTGCATGGCCTCCATAGGCAGCCGATACCATCGTAGACTTAGACCAGACTTCTAAGTAAAGATGATACAATTGTAGATATTGTCTATTTAAAAAAATGATAAATGGTGTTTGAAGCCTTCCATATTCCATATTCAAGTATTCTCAAATCATAATATATATATATGGATCGCCATATAGGCCTGTTTGTTTGTTAATAAGTCAGCATATTCCATTGCATGACGATGTGCAGTACATTCTGGCCGCTGAGCAGCCACTCAGTGCCAAGTATGAAATACAGCATGGACACTCCTCCCCACAGAGGGCACTACATTTCATAGAAATGCAGACTTGCACTAAGAGAAAGCCACAATTAATTTGATTGCAATATGTAAACTAGGGCCACCGACCTTCCCCACACTCAACACCCACAAATCCAGGTTATCGATCGGAAAGTTTCTCATGGAGACCTCTGTCCACTCACCTCTCTCTTTCAGTGTTATCCCTTATATATTCCCATGCAGAACCTAAAGTAGCCTGGATATATATGCAATTATGCAACTGGAACAGATAAGTTAGATATTGTTAATGATGTCAAAGGGGTAATTCAACAGTACCGTTGGCAATGAAGGTTTCGTTGGAACATTATCATGCATAATGCATTTAACAGCAAAGTTGCATTTTGAATTTAATTGTTTCATCAAAAGATGGCTGAATATTTAGATTGAACTAGGCTCAGATCAAAGCTAGTTTTTCAGCAATGATAACGTTTTTTTAGTTATGCAAGTACAGAGAACAAAAAGAGACAATCTACCATGTTGGAGCCTTCATTCATTTGACTGGCATCACTGCCACATGTGAGAGTCACCCAAGTGTGCGATATATATTCATCCAATAGACCTACTGGTCCTTATTTTGTCTGGGTTGGGTTCTGGGTCTGGTTCTGGGTCTGGTCCAAATGCATGGTTCTGCCAGGTCTCGCCCACACCTCCTTTAGCATCAGTGAGCTCATGAGATTACCCATGAGACACCACTCACCGTTGCCTCTGCGGTACTTTGATCTGTCTTTTCATTCAATCACTAAAACTAAGTGGCCTGTCATTAGGCCCTCCATTTTCCATTCTTATGTTGTTTTAGACCACCCCCACCCCTTATCTTCTCTTCTCCTCCTCCTCCTCCTTCCCTCTCTTCAGTGTCAGCGTTCTTCGCCCACCTTCGGTATTGAGGATAAGTGCGCACACCTGCCATCCATTTCCAAAGGCCTGCCATCATGCTAATCGCTGCTCGGGAGAAATGACGGCTGGCGATGTGATTCAGACCTAATCTCCCTACGCGCCGCGGCAGCAGCCTGTTGAGTTATGGAGCCCAGAGGGCAGATTTGGCCTGCGGTTCTCCACTCCACTCCACTCCACTCCACAACGCTCCCCTCCGCAAGCAGACCCTGTGGGAACCGACGGATGTGCCTCCCCCTGGCTCCGCGCTTCACAAAAGCCACTTTCAGGACATATTTCTTCAAAACGGACACGCGAAATGGACACGAGGGTCACTTGTTCGAGGCGTCTGTGGGAGAAGACTTGACAGAAGATGGAAAGGGCCTCACAGCAGGGACCCGCTATTGAGAAACAGCTTGGGTCTCTGGGCGGCTTGAGAGTGATGTTTCGGATTTGCACTTCACCCTCCCTCTGTTGTGCACTGTTCCATTCCTGAACAGTAAGACAGTGTCCTCATGAGGAAGAAGCTCACTTGGCAGATACCAGCTTTCTCAGGCTCTGACCCAGATTAGAGAGCTCTATATCAACCCCGCCACAAAGGGAAGCTAATTGTAGCACGGCCCTCAATATCCTTTCCTGGACATCTGCACTCCTAACCCCTGACTGAGAGTGTAGCACCACAACACAACTGACAGCCGAGACCACCTGTTATCACCCAGCAGAAGAAAAAAAACAGGAAGAGAAGGAAGAGCCTTGCTGTTCTGTTTTTACCCATTTTAGAGCATTCTAATCTTAGAAGACCTGCAATGGTTACACATGCCTGTTTTTACCTAATCTTAACAAATCAAATCACAGCACTGTGAGCAGAAAGAAATGATTGCTGTGTGTTGCTGCACCTACTGAAAACAAGCATTACTGAGGAAAGAAATTGTGATAGATGACATTATTCTAAAATGACAAATTAAATTAAAAACCTTCACTTGCATCAAGTTATCATCCCTGACTCTCTCTTGGGAGAGAGACAGTGGAGAAATTGTGTACTGTTGCATAACAAACCCATTTAGTCACGCCTTACGATATTTATGTAAGGTAATGTTTTGATTTCTTCCACTCCCATCATGCACTGGGGAAACTCATGGTCTTGCTCATAAGCTATTAATTAGTTTCCACTGGATCCTCTCCAAACCCTATTCCGTCTTTCCTGTAGGCCCTCAAATCTGAGCTATAAGCAGGGAGATCGGGCCTATCTGGAGCGTATTCTGCTCAAATAAATTATACAGGAATATTGAAATGCCTCACTGCCTTCAGCCAGGTTCACCTCTCGGAGTCTACCCATATCCAGTCAAGCACTGTCTTCAGCCAACGCTCTCAGGGTTTGCCCAAATACAGTACTCTAAGCAGGGGCTGTGCCCGAACACAGTACCTCGTGGCCATATGAGATTATCCCCCTCATTTCCCTCGCTGAATTACTGTATGAATTTTCTGAATGGTGGAGATAGTCTCGCTTTCCCATTCCATCCTTATAACTGTGCCCCGACCCTGAGATAATAACAAAACACACCCTGAGAGCCGAGAGCTATCGGATGCTCTGGGGAGAGTCGATAAGCGAAGCGGGGAATTCTTGATGGCATGAGGTGCTGTAGGAGAACCGAGGAGAACAGGGGGTCTACCCAGTACACCTGGGATGACCGACGGAACAAACGCTCTATGACACCTGACTTGGAATGGAGGTTAACCAACCTGGGTTGCATTTTAGAAATCTTCTGTTTTGTCCTGAACGTCATTAATTGATTGAGAGGTCATCCTTTGGAAAACATAGTTTTAATTACGATGGTACGGTAAAATGGTTGATCATCCCATAACAATGCACTTAGGAAAAATACCCCTGGCATTGCATTTGGATCAAAGCTAAACTACATGGTGAAGTTGAACAATTTTAGGTGTGATAAGCAAGTTTTACATGCTACATGCTACATGCTACACAACTGCCCCGACACTGGGAATATGTACCATTAATGAGTCCTGTTTTTGCAACAAATTCAAATAACACAGCTGTCTACACACAAACGACAGGTATTCAAATACAGTAACGCATGATCATGGTGTTCAATTAAGTGTAATCTTGCTCGACTCCACCAACCACTCTACCACTATAATCATATGCAAAACTTTGCCTCTAAACTCCAGCCTGTATATTCTAATTAGCATTTGCTATCCTCAGGGAATTTCCAACTTTATTTTGAGGATACGACAAGGCACTGGATTCATAGAAACTATTCATATCCCACTATGAATTAGTAATAAAATGTTATTTAACTTTAATTTCATTCATGTGAGATGCTCTGTTGTCAGAACCAAATTAGCCCAGTAATGTATGCAAATTGATTGAGTTACTCCAGCTCCAAATCAGATCTGAAATCGCACAACAGCAAAGCTTTTCACATCTTTATTTTACCATTACAAAACATTAAGCAGTCAAAACAACTGACTGTGATTATACAAAACAGAATATTAAACCAAGGTGACACGACCGTAGTACCAGACGTTATCAATATTGAGCACACACATCGATGGTTCCCAGGAAAACCTCTTTATGAAGTCTTTTTGTCATAGAGTCCAAACATTACAAGACTGAGAGAAACAAACACAAGCGTCTTCTGAGTCAATACGAAAATTTCAACGATATGAAGGGTGTGTTTTGTCCAGTCACCTTGATTTTGAAGTTGCTTGTTCCATTGTTATTATGGTTTGTCCTCAGAGTCAATTTTATTTTTATGCCAAATCTGGCATATACAAAGAGCTTTTGTTATATCTCTGTCATATCAAAGTCAGATCAGATGAATTCATCTGCTTGCTCTGATTCTTTCTTCTCCTGCTATACCCCCCCCCCCCTTTTTTGTATCTCTCTACCCGGACAGCTCCCCAGCAGATGGGTCCCCCCTTATTAATTGGGTTCTGGTCAGGGTTTCTTCCTGTTGTTTTTCCTTGCAAACTGTCACTTTAGTTCTTGCTCTAGGGGGTTCAGGCTTTTGGCTTGGTAAAGCACTTTGAATTGAAATTGGAATTGCATTGGAAGCAATTTCAATTGTTATTGTCACTACATGAATACAATTGAATTGAATTCAATATCATGGCCAGATCTATGAAAAATCAGGATCAGATCTATGAAATATCATGGCCAGATCTATGAAATGAGAGTCTGCCGTGTTTTTTTTGTTTTGTTTTTAATCACAATACCAAAATGAGCCTCCAGTCATCACACTATCATTTGCTAAAGACAGCCCCAGTGCATGGTGAGTAAGATGTTGACCCTAACGGATTTCACACAGCATCTAAATGATTCAGCACAGGATGTGTATGTGGCAAGTCTGAGCAACAGCCTTAAACGATTCCAAGCAAAGCCTTTGATCTCACAGAGAGATGCATACGCACTTACATGCTTTGAAACCCATTGCCAGTCGATCACAAGCTAGGGGCAGCAGCTGCTATATCTGTTCCTGTGTTTAGGGATCCCTAACCACCATTGCCCCTATTACATCTCAGTTGCCACCCTCCCCAGGGACTTAGGATGGATTTTAGAGTTGCAAACCCAGAAGTAGCCATTAGAGACTCTGCAGTTAAAATCTATGTTTTCATGGCCAATCAATATCAATTGATTATATGCGGTTTATCTTCTGTGATCATAACTAATGACTCTTATTTCTTCTTCATAAGGCATCTATATGCATTAAATCTGGCTCGAGTAATGAATTAATATTAATTTCATGAATACTGTAGGAGGGATTTCTAAAAGTGAAAAAAAAAAACAGCCTTGGAATGTAGAACACTGCTACTATGAGCAAATGAAAAGCAGCCATTTATTACTGATTAAAATGAAGAATTTTTACAACAGAAATTTCAGTCGAAGACAAGGAGGTGACGGGGCCAACTGACTCAGAGCACCATCTGACCTTCTCTCTTTAGGAAGAGTGTAATCTGAGTACTCATTATCAGATAATTGCTAGGTGATAAAAACCGCGATGTGGGGACTCAATCACTCACCTCGGTACATTCTTAGATGTGCAACATCACACTATTAGCAGGTCTGCACTCTACGCACTGCACAGCGCCACCGCCTGAGACGGAGGGGTGTGAAAAATGGAGGTGAAGATTTGAACTTCGCCTCCCAGCCAAAGGCCTCACAGACTGCAGTAGTTGCCCCTCCATTTACACTGATCAATGGAGACGATTAGGAACCTTCTAACTGTGTGCAGACAGCGGCCCTATTCCAACAGCGCATGGATGATATAGACCTTGTGGGATCTTTCTGGAACTGACCGGTTTTGCAGACAATCTGGGCCTCTGACTCAAAGAAAAGTCCGGAAAAGTAAACTGCAGCTAATGGATACATATTTATCACTGATTTATTTGTGTACATTTGAATGTCATTTGCCAATGTACTTTCTAACATATAACCCTCCATGCTCTTTAGTGGATTGAAGGGATAATTTACTGAATTCTCAATGTAGGGGCCAAATGAATTGCTGTCATAAAATATGTACACAAATCAGGTCTACTGCCATATTCCATATGAGGGGGAAATGTTTTAAATACAGACTATTTTGTAAACAAAATAATTAATAAAAAAAAAAAATCTGTGTCCACAGTTAGCAAGCCAGTTTGCCGCTAGCTGCTGTGCGGCTCTTTTTGTTTTCACAATATCCCAATTGCCCCCCCCCCACATACACACACACACACACACATACACACACACACACACACATACACACACACACACACACACACACACCTTCTCCATACTGTGTGACGTTGGCTGAAACAGCAGTGGTGTCTCGCTAACATCTCTTGTCCTTCGCTGTCTCGGCGTCTCCTCTCGCCTGCCTGCGAGTCTCCTGAAAGCCCTCGGCCCTCGTACAGCAGGTGCATTCCTAATGACTCTTTGATGCCATATGTCAAATTTCAGCACTTGCTGAGTGGAGTGACATTTCTCTTGATCGCTCCTAGCAACAGCGTTACGAGGGGGGTCGGCGCTTACCTCTGTCTCTCTCTCTCTCTCTCTCTCTCTCTCTCTCTCCCTCAAAAAGAAAAAATACAAATAAAAACCCCAACAGTAAACATTTATATCCAGCCACAAGCTAGTTTACTCCACGACTCTATAGCGTCTCCTGCCATTTCCATAACAAAGATATGTTATTAAGACAGTTGTTTATTATGTCTGAGGGGACGCGGGGTCCTTCAAAAGCAGATGGTCTGTAATTTATTTCTGTCACTCTGTGTGTATGCGTGTGTGTGTGTATGTGTGTGTACTGCTGTGTGTGTGTGTTGTGTGCGTGTGGGTGGCTGTGTTTGAGTGTGTGTGTGTGTATGTGTGTGTGAGGCTGAGTGAGAGGGCGTGCAAGTGGTGACATTGATGGCAGGTTATTGCACCAGTGGCAATTCTATTATTAACCGTGTCACAAATTACTTTTTTTTTCCCCCACCCCATTTTTTCCAAATTGTACTTACTCAGTGTACACTTTGTGAGCTGAGTAACTGGCAATCAGGACATTCCCCTTTAATATGAGGCACATTGTTCCGTCTGGCCATCAGTTTGAAGTATTGAAATGATTGCCCACTCTGTTTTGAAACAGAAGATTGAACTAAAAGTGGAAAAAAAGTAGAAAAAAAATAAAAATAGCCCATGTCCCCAGTGTCCTTTCCAGTGCTCCAGGTACATGCAACAGCTGGCAATAGCCTGTGCCTGTGTTTGGCCTGAGAGAACGCGAGAGGCCTCCCCAGAGAACCAATGGCTATCTGATATAACTTACTTACTTTATATGGCCTGATCAGCTGGCGTTTACAGTTTCTCACTCGACGAATGGACTTCTTCTAAGAGATTAACTAATGCGCAGACATTACTGAGAATACCCAGTACGGCCTCAACTCAGTCTGCAGACCTTTGCAGTCTGTAAAAGGGAGATGGAGCAGTAAAAATAAATTAAATTGGTTGTACAACAGGGAGAAACAGCCACTCGGCAGTCGATATGTCAACGAGAGTAAGGATGCCTCCTACTTGCTCTTAAGGTTACTCTACAAATTTTGCATTTCAAGGCCCCTTCTCACCTGAGAAAAGGCTACTGATTTTCTGTCAGTATGAAAGCGTTACTATAATTATTGCCACATTTGAAATTCAGTGGCCTTCCTTCGGAGGAAGCACTCGGTCTCATTATGGCTGTGTAGTGTGCTTGTGGGATATGGGCGAGGATGAACCTTTATTTTTTAATTAAGAGGCGGTTGCCCTCGTTAAAATGACAGTGACATGGCAAATGATCGGGGGCACTTTGCGAGGGGGAAGGTGCAAGCAAATATGCATCTGACTCCCCATGGGAGTGAAGGAGAGTTCATGACTCAGCGCTCTGAACACTCTGACAGCTTGTTGTGCACTTCGGCAGGAGTCTCAGGATACAAGTCAGAGGCCTTCAGAAGAGTAATATACCCCCACTGGGCTTTTAGAACGCGATTGGCCATGCCACACAATGTCTTAAAATGCATGTTTATGCTATTTTAGTGCTCATGTTATGTGACTATACAAATAATTGACTTAACAGTATACAGTTAAAAACATATAGGCGTCATATAATTGTCATACAGGTGTGCCAAGACTGTTTAGAACATTTCTGTCCATGTAGGTAGTGAGAGTTAAGGCCTTCACAATGCAAATGCCTGGAATACAGACATTTGCTTGGATTACATTTTCATTCATTTATTTTCCATATACTACTTGTATCCTACAGGATGTGTAGTCAGTGCATGTTATCACCTCGTAGTGCTCGCTAATGCCTGTATGGTTACCTATGAAGACAAAATACTTTAACACAGACCATCGCACCTAAGGAGATAGACAACGCTCAAAAAAGCAAAAAAGGTGGTCAGTCTTCACATGATGCATGGCAGACAAATCCAAAGATCACATGTTTTGCCATAAGTCCTTTCTCCCTGTAAAATCAAATGTTCTACCCTCAATCCTCTCTCCATGTAGAAATGACTGATTGCATTTCTCAGGTACCACAACTTTCTCAAGTGTGTCTCACTGTTTCCAAATCAGACCAATCCACACCATAACGATTCATCACAGCTTTTCACAAGAGCCCACGATTCAACAAACAACCACTGTAAAACCACAAAAAAAAAACTAAAAGTCAACAACTAAAACTAAAAAAGGTGACGGATGTCACATGTTAGGCATACATATAGCCCGTAGAACCATGTGTGCGTGAACTGCTTGAGATACTCCCCTATTTCAGCTAGATCATCTCATTTCCATCTCTGCACAGCAAACAAAAGGATGCACTCAGTTCACACACAGTTCAGACTGTTCCATCCATAGGTAGCACTTCTATAGATGGGATGTTAGAACTACTTATGCATTCATGCCATGGGGAAACAAGCTGCACAGTGTGAAAATCAATTTGGCCTCAACTATGCATTATCAATAGTGGCCCTTTTTCCTGCTAGATTTTCACATCCGAACCATGCAGTTTACAAACACTGTCCAAATTGTACATGGTTTCAGATGGACATAAGCATGGCTTAGGTAAGCACATTGTTAACCCTTTAGCTAACCCTATCTCTAACCCTGACCTTAACCCTCAACCTAACGTCTGCATAGGTAATCAGTGAGTACTCAAAGCTAAAAGTGTCTGACAAGCTGACTGTGTGAGTACAAGCTCAATATCATGTCCGCTTATCTCATGACAAGCAGGTACGTATGAGATGCCGTCGCGTGTCACAATAACGGCACAACACTCATTGGCCTCTAATGCAACTGCTATCAGATTCTGCATTAAATTGTATATTGTAGTCTACATTAAGTGTGTCTCGTGCATACTCACACAGAACTCCTCCAGCCACGATACGTAATAATTGTTGATTAGTTTTGCTTGCATCTACTGCAAACACCATCAGTTGCTATATCAAAGTCATATATGTTGTTTGTGCATCTCACCACACAGGTCCTGGAGAGCCACACACAGTACTAGATGTCATATGTATGGTTTGTTGCCGTATCTCACCCACATGCAGTACTACATGTCATATGTATGGTCTGTGTAGTATCTCACCCACATACAGTACTAGATGTCATATGTATGGTTTGTGTAGTATCTCACCACACAGGTCCAGGAGACCCACACACAGTACTACATGTCATATGTATGGTCTGTGCAGTATCTCACCACACAGGTCCAGGAGACCCACATACGTTACCAGATGTTGATGAGTCTCTGGTCTCCTCCGCTGTAACAACAATCAGCTGTTACATCACAACCATATGTATATTTTGTACAGTATGTTGCTAGAAAGATCCTGGAGACGCTTCATGTTAGTCTGAGTTAGTCTGAGCGTTCACAGCTCCTCCATCCTCCGCGGGGCTTCGGCGCAGGCACAAGAGGTGACTCATAGTCAGACTTCACCCCCATCCCCTGCCTGCACCCCCGATTTTCCATCCCAGAAGACAATGCATTATCATCTCACAGCGCTCTGTGATTGGCACCCCACTGGCTTTTACAAATCCCAAGCAAAACTACTGTTTTCCCAAGTACTGTTGGAGGGCATGTTCAGTCTGGGTTTTTTTTTTTTTGCGTATTTGCACTTTGTATCTAATTTGAAATTTCAAAGCGGTACTCTGTAGTGGAATATTAAATAGGAAGTCATTGGAAAGTTTTGAATTTGTAATTAATTTTCCTATTTACCGTATAATAAACATGGCAAATTTGATGGGCAAATCAGCGATTCAAAAATCTTCGAACAACCTTGACATTTCACTTCTCTTAAATGCCAGTGGGTTCCTCATTTGACCAAAGCAAGAGCAACAAACAGAGCTTCTATTTACCCTGAAAAATGAAACATTCATTTCACCATCTGAATGAAATTTAGTCAGCCAGTCACCCTTTTAATTTCATATTTCTAAGATCTGACAATTATTTAATAAATATGAGCTATTCTCATTCTGTCCATCTGCTAAGGGAAAGCTCTGATTTAGTGTTGCTTAATTGACCAAGCAAGGTTCTACAAAACCAAGTTCATGGGCTCAATACCTGGGAACCCCACATACTGATCAAGGACATGCATATCTGTCCTGTTCTCCAAGTCACTCTGTATAAAAGCATCTGCTAAATGAATTCAGGTAAATATAAATGCACTTCATACTTCACTCTGATCACAATCACAGCTAAATGTTTGACCCTTCTAAAGTAGACACATGCCAGTCAAGCACGTGCACAGATAGACCCCAGGTGGGCCATGACTTAACAAGAGCCTTTTTTGCAAGACAATGTTTTCTAACTATTACTAAAAATGCATATTTCCATTCAATAATGGTCTGTGAGGGGGATGCTTTTTATAGTCTGAGCACCTGCACCCCCCCCCCGGCCCTGCCGCCAGCAGTCAATTTGTTACAAAAATCACAGAAAGATTGTCCGCGGTTAGGCAATAACTACTATGCATCACAATCATTAGATTATCATTTACAAGAGGAATGGTTTTTGTCCAAATACCTTTGAGGGGGGATGCATCCCCTTTACTCGAGCCCTGGTTACCACTAACTGAAGGAGAACAAGCAAGAGCTGTGTGAGGCTAGCAACCCTGACCGCACTGCAGGTTAGTGGGCTTTGATGGAGGCTGGTGGTTGGTGAGGGTGGAGGCGGAGGCGGAGGTGGGAGGGGGAGGCGTGGGTGGGTGGGAACAGGTGCTCCAGGCTGATTGAGTCATCCTTCACCTTATGCCCCCCCCCTCCCGCCACCTCCACCTCCTGCTCGTGACCCCCCCCCCCCCCCCCCAGTGCCTGCGTCTCACCTTCCGGCAGCCTGGTAGCCTTCTATCTGGCTGTCTGACTGCCTCACGCCACAGCTCATCTGTTTGCATACACACACATGTGCGCACACACAAACACACACAAACATGTGCCCACACACGCACAAACACACACACACACACACACACATGTGCACACATAAACACACACACAGACACTCATACACAAACATATCTAAATGTCTAGGCACACTCTTGTGCACATACACATGTACACACACATACGAATGTAGATGCTCTCTCCCGCTCTCTCTCTCTCTCTCTCTCTCTCTCTCTCTCTCTCTCAGAGAGACAGGGGACCCCTTTGCCCTACTTCTTCAGACTCTGTGCTCTATATGCTGACAGCCATATCTGGTTTAGTTTGACTGAAAATCTCAGAGTGCACGCCATTATTCTGCTTTTGTTTTTCTGTAACCGTGTCATAAATTATTCTAACAAACAACATTTCTCCAGATAGCGTGAGCTATACAAAAATCATATCTGCGGATGATGTATTTAAAATCCCCAATTACTGAACATCATCTCTGACTGAAAAAGATCCACTTCAACCTTGTCAATCACACTCAAAATGAATCCTCACCGGTTTTATGTGAGTAGTTGTGTTTAGTTCTGGTGTGATTATTTACATACGCCATGGCAATGCCATAACAATGCCAAGAGGCTGGGACCTGTGTGGTTGGCATCTTCTGAGTCTCAGCCTGGGTGAGACGTGTCCGTGGATCAGATGGCATTCACGAGGGCATGGATCACGGTGGCATGATTGGCAGGTGTGGGTATTTCAGCGGAAGGGCATTCCCCATGGCTCAGTGAGCTGTGGGTGAGAATGGAGATTAAAGGAGAGTAGTTGCAGCACTGATACTGCTAATACTGCTAATACTACTACTGATGCTGCTACACACACACACACACACACACACACACTACCATCAGGAGGGTGAGAGTGGGATCTGTGTCCTGTCATTTATCCTTTCGGTCTCCTCACTTTAAACAGGCACCTCCTCATGGTCAGTCAGTCAACGTTATTCGTTCATAGGATAGGTAAGCTAACTTCATCAAGTGACTGAGATGACTTAATGTTCAGTTAATACTTGAACTGTTTATTCACCCATACATTGGCATGCACATGGCCTTTACGTTGTGTTAAGTGTTAAGTGAGCGGACAGCATTGTTGCATGTTTAATGGTTCCTTACACCAAACCTCAGTTATCACTAATGTCTCTGCCGCTCGGCTCACCCGAGTGTGTGACTGGGAGCATGAAAGACAATTTGGTTCAAAGACAATGGATACCAAATGGTGAGGCTATCAAACCCAGCCTTGATCTCATCTCTTTAACTTCACGGTGACCACTTCCCCTGCCCTGATTAAAGTTTCAGGCGCCTCGTCTTTCATGTCCCTCAACCCCATAACCCTCCCTTTGGTCACACCTAAGACATCTTTCAGGGAGCCAAGCACTTAAAAGCCATTCAGTTTTGAAGGAAGGATTGCTACCGAGAGAAAGAAAGAAAGAAAGTTTCCCAGCTGAACCACTGAGAGGACTTAAGGAAGAGAGGACCTGTTACTTCGTCTCGTTTGTCACATACTATTCCTTGTGTAGCTCAGGTCACGTAAACAGAACAAGATCTGGATGTCCTTGAGTATAGATATCGTCCGTATACAAAGGAGATATCATGATGATGCACAGTGTTTTTTCACAGAGTACATGAATGTACAACCGCCCCTTCATCATGGTTTCATTAGTGCATTTTTTGTGTGCAGTGTTTCTCTTTATCTTTCAATCAGGAAACAGGAAAACAGAGTTTCCATTATGTTACATAAAAGACAGATGAACACTGCTGATAAATATTTCATCTATTCATCTGCGTTTTGTATTGTTATTATCTGCCCAATTTAATGGGTCAAAATAATTTTGCTAGATTACTAGAGCTTTGTTAGAGAGAATGAGGTTTCAAAGACTACAAGTCTCGCCTTTGTGGCTAGAATTGAATTAACTGCCATCCGCAACACAGTGTGCCAATGAGAGAGAGAGGGAGAGAGTGAGAGAAAGAGAGAGAGAGAGAGAGAGAAAGAGAGAGATGAACAATAGCAGCACTGCATTTTATTTATTCAACACACTTCTCTTTGAGGGGCTCGGCACATCAGGAGCTAGCTGTGCACTGCTGAAAAATAGTGTCTCCAATGTGCTCATTTCGCCAGAAATAAAATGCACACTGGTTTAAAAAAAAAGAGTGAGGAAAAAAAAAGATGATCCGTGTTGAAAGTGGCTCTTTGACAGATGCGGTGTAGACCCCACATGAGATATTTGAAAGAGTTGGAACTTGACAGTTTTGTCGCCGTCACCATAGCAACCCGGGGAAGGTCTCATTATTCTGGAGCTCTCTTGGACGTGAAACTGGTTTTGGGTTTTTTTAAGGGAAGGAAATGTGACTCTGAGAGTAGGCTTAGAGAAGGGTGGGGGGGGGGGGGGGGCACCATAGCAATGAAAAAAATGAGTTAAAGAATGAAAACAAAACAACAAGAGAATCTTTTCTTGTTTGAATGAGGAAAAACTGAAGCTCCCATGCTATATTAACCCCAGGTAACCCTACACTATTGAGACCCGCTGTGCCGGAGTGATAGTCAGACCTGCCACTGTTTGATAACTTTTATTCAGTGCTTTTCACGTTTTCATTCGCATTTACAGAACCCTTCCCCTCTAGCCATCTCTCCCTCTCGATCTCCACCTCTGAAGTTTCTCCACCTTGACCTCTCTGCGCGTCTCCCTCTGGCCTCGCACTTCCACTAGAGACACAGAGGAGGACCTATGCGCTAACGCTTCTCACCTCCCACTGCCATGCAGTTTAGCACCATCATCCCTAATTTCACTCCGAGCCAAGTCTGCTCTATTCTCCGCCTCCTCCCCTCCCCTCCCCTCCCCCCCACTACCCCCCACCCCTCCTGTTTTAGGCCTTTCGTTTTCAGGATAAATTAGCTAATGTCTCATTAGCCTTTCCGAGCAAGAGTCAACAACGCTAAATAATGAAACGAGGTTCAGCTTTAAAACGCATCGCAGGAGGAAATGCTTTCATCTCGCCCAGACGCCCGAAGGAACTTGCGTTATGTGAAATGACAGAACGGAGCCCGGGGAGGCCCTGCGTCGCCCATTAGAACTATGGAAAGTAGAGAGCGTAATTGTGCATTAATAGAATAGAAGAAAGGCGAACTTCCGCATTTATGACTTTTCTGCGTTTTGGAGCAGATGGTGTATTGTGAGACGGCGAAGGTGAAAAAAAAGACTTGGTGGTGACACATAAACATTTATCTGCTGACATGACTGCAGCTTAAAGAGAGAAGGGGGAGAAGGACACAATGATTCACCCGCGATGGTTATGGCTGCAGCACTTGCAACATTCAGAGCAAATTTCGTGCAGTATTCTGTAATTGAAGCTTCGTCATTGTCACATTTATTTTTCTTTTTATGGCACCATGTTAATGATCAATCATTAAAAAATGTTTAATAACTTTCCCTAAAGTATGACAGATGGGTCTTGTGTAGAGCATTATCCTGCCTTCCACTGTAGCACTTTGTGTTATGATGCTATCTTTCTGATATCATGCTCGTAACTTATCATCTACACAATGATAACGATCCCAAATAACATTACGTGAGTTAAAGTAACAATTACAAACAGTATTAAATTGGTTGACATAAGAGTCACAAACACCATTAAGTCAGCTAAAGTTAGTTTTAACTTCATAATGAGGTTTTATGGTGTGTATTGTGGGGAGCGTGTGTGTGTGTGTGTGTGTGTGTGTGATGAAAATGGGGCTGTGATCGCCCGGGAGAAAGGTGGGAATGCGGCAGGAAAGGGAACTTCAGAGGGAGCAGCAGGAACAGGAAAAAGGGAAGGAAATGTTGGAGGCACGCAGTACTGCGGGTAACTGCTGCTATATTCAGACTCCAAACTCCCCTGATAAAACTACTAAAATTATAAGGCACACTTTGTATCACGTGCCCTAAGGTGCTATGTGGTTGATACTTAATTAATTTATAAGTAAACAGTAAAGGTAGGGCATTATTTGAGGAGATATGCTTGGGGTTAACGTTGGGCAAATGTTTATGGTTAGTAATATGTGCTCATAAGTACTGAGTTACATAGTATTAGTGCACAGTACTATGTATTACTCTGGTAAGTAAACTATAATAAGGACACTTGATATAGTGGGACCGAGACAATTTCAAAAACACAATGGGAAATTATCTAATCTAGCTAGGGGAACGCTGTCAGATGACCCCCCCCCTCCCCCCCTTAATATCAATACTTAAAAAGGTGTGAACAGCATCGGAGACCTGAGACATTAAAGTCAGTATTTGCATAGTGATTCATCGGTGCTCCAACGACTCCATAGCGCGTGGAGGAGAGGCTGCCATTTGCTCCGAACACCGTTCACTCGCCGCCTTGTATGACATTAATTCTGCCGTACACAGGGCACTTGGGTATGCACGAGGTGCCCCGGCTCATTATACAAATATGCGGGGAAACCAGACTCCGAGGGGCAGGAGGCTCCCCTGCTCATGTGAGGCGTGTCTGGGCTCATTTCAGCACAGAGACACCGCAAAGGTTGGCAGCTATTTACTAACCCACCAGCAGAGAAGGAGAGAGAGAGGGAGGGAGAGAGAGGGGGGGGGATATTAGAGGTAGATGGAATGAGTGAGAATGAGAGAGAGAGCGAGAGAGAGAGTGAGGGAGAGAGAGGAGGGGGATATGAAGGAGGGGATATTAAAGGCAGATGGAATGAGTGAGAGAGAGAGAGGGTGAGAGAGAGGGAGGGAGACAGTCAGACAGAGAAACCAGGAGACAGATGAAATGAGGAGAGAGACTGAGAGAAAGTTACAGGGAGCGAGTGCAAAAGATAGAGAGATGGAGGTAGAGAGGAAGAGTGGAGGAGAGAGATCTCCCAATTTGGCACCATGCTCATGTCAATTCCTTGCCTTTGCACCTTGCTCTCACCCCCTTGCCGTGAGCTCTGATGGCCCCTCTGTGTGTGTGTGTGTGTGTGTGTGTGTGTGTGTGTGTGTGTGTGTGTGTGTGTGTGTGTGTGTGTGTGTGTGTGTGTGAAACAGAGATGGTGTGTGTGTATGTGTGGGAGAAATAGAGATTGTGTGTGTGTATGTGTGTGAGAAACAGAGATTGTGTGTGTGTGTGTGTGTGTGTGTGTGTGTGTGTGTGTGTGTGTGTGTGTGTGTGAGAAACGGAGATGGTGTGTGTGTGTGTGTGTGTGTGTGTGTGTGTGTGTGTGTGTGTGTGTGTGTGTGTGTGTGTGTGTGTTTGTGAGTGTATGTGTCAGTGTGCCAGAACCTCCCAGTGTCTCATACCTCTCACCTCCCTGGAGAATGTATGACAGAAAACATTGAGGAGGCTACAAATCTCCACGCTCCTCTTCTTCCTGCCAGGCTTCCCCCAACCTGCTCCTCTTTCCCTGCCCGCCTCGTATTCCTTCCTGACTCCTCATCATGAAGGATGGAACTTCCATAGGAATTATTCCTCCTCTTCCAGGTTGGAATAATAGCGCTGGGTGGGAATGTGGTGGGGGGAGAAAAAGAGGTCTTTGAAAGCTGACAGCAAATGATAGCCCTGCCTAGGCTCGTAGCATAGCTATGCAAGACAGATTCTCTCTCTCTCTCTCTCTTTCTTTCTTTTATTCTCTCTCTTTCCATAACTGTCTCTCCCCTTTCTCTCTCCCTCTCTGTCTCTGTCTCTCTTGCACTCTCTATCTCCATGAGTCTTTCTCTTTATCTCTCTTTGACTCTGTCTCTGACCCCCCCCCCCCCTCTCCCACACACACACACACACACACACACACACACACACACACACACACACACACACACACACATATTAACTCACACACACACACACTCACACACATAGCCCCTCTCTCCCTTTTTATTATCACCATGCCTGAATTATTCAGCAGGCCCATTAGCAAACGGGTGGCGGGAGTATTTTAGTTGTAGTCTGCCTGTGTTGACTGCATCAACAGCACACACACACACACACACACACACACACACACACACACACACACACACACACACACACTTCCACCGGGCGCCACACTTAATATCCCCGACAAGGAAAAAAAGCGCAGTGACTCTGAACTGACAGCAATTAGTGACCAAAGGGAGAATGGTAATTATTTTTTCTTAGATCATCAGTGCAGCGTGTGTGCTGCATAATGACTTTTTAATGTCTGCAAGTGTACCCTGCCCTGCCCTGTTTCTGATGAGCAGGCAAGACTCACACCTCTCAGATTTCATAAAACACTGGCTTATCTCCGCAAACATCATTTATAATAATTAGGGGCCCGACTTACAACCTAGCCTTACAGGATTTGATATCATCACTTTTAAGAGGTCCAATTTGCTGCAGTCTACACAGACACGTCTTATATAGGGACGGCGAACTGAAACGTGAGCGCGGTCGAGACGTGTTTTTTGGGATGGGATGGGAAGATGGCGTGGCGATGTGAGGAGGATGCGCGTGAGTGTCTGAGCAAATGACACACAGTATCAACGGGTAGCAGAGTTCTGCAGAGTCCCTATCCTCACAGCTGTGCCCTTTGCTTCGCGAGCGTGCGCACGCCGTTGACGAGCTGTCAACCCATAAAGTTGCCGCCACTCGTTTGATTTTGCGAGTGCCGCTGCCCTTGTGTGCAAAGAAATAACTAAAACTACTAAAACACACAGAAAACTCAGAAAGACTCCCAATTGGATTGAACTGCCTTCCCAAACCAGACTTGTTTTACTGGTAATATGTAGTAATCAAATTTATTTTCACTTATTTATTCCCCTGTCATTGCAGCCTTGGACTAGGAAGGAATTTTGTATACTACAAGCAAGAAGCCAGCAACCATTAAAGGGAATCTCTTCACATCAACATGAGATAACAGTCACTTGGGATGCTGAAGACATATAATTACATGTCTACAAGTTTATACCAGTAATTTAATGTTATTGAACTTATCCAATCACATGAATTTCTAAAACATCAAAAATGAAAACAGGGTCCTGAATAATAAAAAAATTGACAGACGTAACACTAAATATTAAAATACTATTTGAAAATGTATTAATCTGTGAGATACTGGTGCCTCGGCCCACGCTGCCAGAGATTATTTATGATAAAAGTGCTCCCGCAGTGGGTGGATGTGTCAAGTCCCAGGCTTTCTAGCATCTCGCAGAAATGTGCGAACCCCCCCCCCCCCCCCCCCCCCCCCCCACAAAAAAAAAGAAGAGGCTTGGATGATACTTCCTCTCCTCCTCTCATGTGCTTCTGTGTGCTTCACTGTCCATTATTTCTTTATTTCCCCGCTCCTTCGCTCCAAACCTGAATACACACCTTCCCCTGCTTTTTTCATCATCTTTTTAACGCTGCTCGTTTTCTTGAGGCGCGAGAAAAGGAAGGTGTCGCCGCTCATCAAATGGCATCATCAACAGCTGTTGTTTGCATTATTCACAGATGAGACGGAAAATCTTGAAAGAGGGGTTAAAAAAGCGACCAACCTGTGGCACAAAGAGACTCACCAGACGAGTTAAACATGTTTAACTGTCGGTGTCTGTGGGTTAGTGCTTTGCACTCATCACCTTGCACACTTCTGTCCATACCTGTCTCCAACCAGCGCTTCTCTTTCCCCAGCCAGTGTAAGAAATCAGCGGTGATTGTCACATGAAGGGCAGGCTTTTTTATGTGTGACTGCAGTGATGGTGAAGCCATTGATCTTTTTGCATGGAATTATTTAGCTTTTTTTCCTCTCCCCTTTTTCTCCCGTTCGCACCAAGGAAAGGTTTTCTTTTTGTCCCCTTTGAAATCCATTGTGGACAAGTTCATAGAGTGAATTTCAAATGTCTTTAAAACTGAAATGCCCCCTCTTAAATCACCACCCTTTTCTCTATCTCTTTATCGCTGTCTCTCTCTCTCTCTGCTCCTGTTTCTCTCTGTCTGCCATCGCTTTCAGCCTACCCTCCCACTCTCTCTGTTTCTGTCTCTCTCTCTATCTTCCATCGCTCCCCTTCTCTCTGCATCTCTCTTTCACTCTCTGTCAATCTTTCTTTCCCCTTCTCTCTCTCTGTCTCTCTCTCTTCCTGAGACTCTCTCTTTCTCTCTCTCTCTGTCTTTCTTCTGTCACTGTTCCAGTACCTTGCTCCTTTGGCTGATATGACACATTTACTCTAAGATGCTTAACAATTCTCTTTGCCCGCGGGATATGTCAACTCTCAGTAATGTATCATCGACGGTCATTATTACTGAAATACTATTGCTACACTTCATGGATTAATATATAATATTGCACTGCTCTGTGGAATACTCAATTGTGATTGGTCAGTTGAGGCATTTTGAGATACACTCTCTCAATATTTGACCATTGAACTGAATAAAGGACTATTACTTCATAGTTAAACAGTGTTTCAATCATTGTGTGTCATTTCATAGATTAGGCTGAAGCTAGGAAGTAAATGGTAAATATTATAAAAAGACTATTTCAAATAAATGTTAATCGTTAAATTATTGATTTCTTCTGGTAGTCATTTGACAAGTTGGATAACATATAGCCAGTTAGTTATTATTGCCAAATAAACTCCTTTAGGACGCTAAAAGGCCCCTCTGGTTTCTGGGTTTACTTTAGTATTAGAACCAGCTAGCTGTGTATTATGTCTTACAGATATAAAAATATCTGGGCCACAAATAGGTTGGCCACATTTTTCCACAGGTAAAAGTCTGCAAATATCCCCGTATTCCAAATAAAGGCGGTCGGTGAGGTTCTTGTCTTGTCAGAGAGCCTCTGTGTCAGACCGGGGAGCGGTGTGAGTGACAACGACTAGTCGCCGCGGTGACACCTGTCTGATAGGAACAGCCACAGCGCTGGTATGACACGTTTCTCTGTGCTTGAGGAGGCCTTGCGCCGGTGCTGCCGCACCCACGGAATGCCAATGACAGGCACGAGGGGCGGCAGGGGGGCGCGGGTAGGGGCTGGGTAGAACCGAATGTGCCCACTGGAGTATGACCATATGTCAGGCCTGGTCTCATGAGCGACAATTACAGAGCAGCGCACCGCAGCCCCGGTGTTCGCAGGGAGGAGCCGCTCCCTGGACGCTGCCACTTATTTGCATGACCCTTTTAAATGGGGAGATGTTGGCTCTTGACAACCTCTCAACACAGAAAGTGTGTGTCTGTCTTGGGGGAGGGAGGGGTAGGGGGTGGTCTAGGGGTGGCTAAGAGACCATGTATGACTTAGGGGATTGGTGTTTGTGTGAGTGTGTGAGTGTGTGTGTGTGTGTGTGTGTATTTGTGAGTGTGC